>NC_141694.1:449600768-449798442 GCF_964263255.1 Lissotriton vulgaris
AACAGGCTTTTGAAGTGAAAAAAAAATATTCAGTTTAGTAATCAATAGAATTCGTACACTAGATAAGGTAATCAATGTTTTGAAATCCAAATGTAAGTGGAAAAGAGTAATTATTCGGACTAATTTGTGTGATGTTTTTTCTGGAGAATGGAAGCATAGTTCAAGTTGTGAGCCATTTTTTAATGAAGAGAGTTACTTACAGGATAATGATTTGGTGCATGCAGTTGACACCAGTGGTCGAGCATATGAGGTGAAGGGCGGTTGTCCGGCTGAAAAAGAAAAAATTGTGACTACAAATGCAGAAGAGGTGTTAGCTGAGGAAGTTGTAGGGAGATGTCCAGTGTATACTTGGAATTGTAGTAGTATTTGAAGTGTGCAACAGGATTCAAATGATTTGTTTCGCAATTTCTTACGGACATATACTAAGAAAAGTCTAAAGCAAAAGATGAAAATGTTGCAACAGTTAGATTGTTGCAGACTCAGAGAAAAAACAGGTTTGCCTGGGCATTCACTGGCTTGTCTTTCAAGAAAAGTATGTCAGAGTGTTTTTCACCATTTTAGGATGTTAGCAGTGCATAATAATAAAGTGAGGAAATTAGTGAGAATGTTGTATTATGCAAAAAGTCCAGCACTTAAGTTAAAACAGTTAAACAGTGCTCTTTTCCATGGATCTGAATTGGATGTGAAGAACATTTGTGAAGAAATTGAGTTTTGTTATTTTGGTGAAAAAGAGGACAGTGCAGAAACTGATACAGTAATAGAACGTATTGTGGAAAAGAATGTACAGATTTCAAGTACAGAAAAATTTGACCAAAGTGAAAGGCCTAATTTTTCTTGTGTGTGTTGTTGACAAACTCATTATAAGAATCAGACTAGGTTAGTTGATTTATATGTAAAAAGTGAAATGGAAAATAAGAATGAGTGGAAGGATTTTGCAACTTATTTGTTGGTAGAAAATTGTTTGGTTTGGGTTCTGATCAACGTATTTGTAAATATTGTTATAATAAATTAAATGAAAACAGAATGCCTGCAAGAGCTGTTCATAATAATCTGGAGTTGGTAGACATTCCTTCTGAATTGATGGATTTAAATACCTATGAGTCTATTCTGATTCAATGTGTGCATCCTTTTCAGGCTATTGTTCTTATGGAGCCTAGGACAGGGAAATGGCCTCCTTAAGATTTACAGGGAGGATTAAAGGGAAGAGTTATTTATTTGCCTCTAGATTTTAAGAAAAATATTGATACAATTGGTGTAGAAAAAGTAGAAGAGGAACCTCTGGTTATTCTAGGTAATAGTGTTCCGACAAAGAGTAAAAAAATCTGGCAAGAATTAGTGGATGTTAGGGAAGTCAAAAAGGCAATGCTGTATTTGGTAAAAAAAATCACTACTACAAAAATGTATTTATTGAAGAAGAGGAAACAACTGTAGAAGAGGACAGTGATTTCTCAGCTGGGCAAATTAAAAAAGTTGATGTCTCTAGAAGTGAAGAAATTTATGAACATTATAGTGTTCATCCTTTGCATTCCAAAGAAGTAATGGGGAATGCTATTGACTTGTTTCAAATGAAAGAAGCAAAAGGAAGTCCCATTAGTGTATGGGAAGAAAGTTTAGAAGCTCGTTATTTTCCTCAGTTATTTCCAACAGGTCAAGGTGGACGATATGACAACAGACCTGTTCAAATTCCTGCATCTGAATACCGGACTTTAAGATTATATGCAGAAGATTCAAAGTTTTGTCAATGCATTCCATATTTGTTTCATCTACTGTTTGAGAGTGACTTATCTGGACTTTCTTATGCATATACTGAAAAGTGGAGTACATCTGCAAAATGTTTCGGCAAGGGACTTTATAGATAAAGTCAAACTGCAAGACAGTATTTCGGAATCTCACCTAATTAATCTCATGGCATGTCAGGGTGGTACCAACGAGTATTGGTACCGTCGTCATGGGGAATTGAAATGTATGCTAAGAAACTTAGGAACTCCTACATGGTTCCTCACTCTTAGCTGTGCTGCGTATGCTTGGGAAGACTTAATTAAATTTCTATGAGAGGCAAATGCAAACATTGAAAATATAGAATACAAGACACCTGGAGAACTGTCCTCTTTGGATCCAGTTAATGTATGCAGGTATTTCAATCATAGGTTTGAAGCCTTGATGCCTTTTATCACAAACAAAAAAATCCTCCGCTTGGAGAGGTTTTGGATTTCTTTTGGAGAAAGGAATATCAAGCAAGAGGTGCTCCTCACATACGTATGCTGCTATGGATCAAAGATGCACCCAAATTTGGAACAGATTCGGATGACACAGTGATGAGTTTCATTGAACAGTATTGTACATGTGCTGTTCCAAAAAGTACAGAAGAAAATATTTTAAGACATCAAGTTTTACGCTTTCAAACCCATCGTTGTGGAAAATACTGTTGTCGAAAGTTCAAATCCAAGGACAAGTTCTACACAAAATGTTGTTTTGGATTTCCACAACCAGTAATATCTAAAGGAAGAGTGAACAATTTTATGCCTTCTCTGTGACATACTGTGACAAGAAAATCACCGAAAAATACATACAACTTAAGAAGAAATGAAGAGTCCAAATACATAAATGACTACAACCCAGTCATTTGTCCATGTGGAATGCTAACATGGATATTCAATATGTTGCTGACAACTCTATTGCTGTGGCTCGATATGTGATGTCTTACATCACAAAATCAGAAAAGAAGGAACTGAAGGAAATGTGGGAGGAAATTTCACATGAAAAGAGTCTAAGTAAGAAATTGTACAGTTACAGTCTGAAGATGTTGTCGCATCGAGAAATTGGCGCATATGAATGTTCTGATCGGTTATCATCAGCAAGTCTATATGCCAAATCTAGAACAATCATTTGGGTGAGTCTAGGTCTTGCTGCAACACGAAACCGAGTTTTGAAATCTGTACAAGAAATTGAGTATTTGGCGGAGAAACAACGAAACTGTACAGACATTTTGAAGACAAACATGTTGGATACACACTATCCAAATAGAAGTAGTCATCTTGAGAACGTTTGTCTCTATAAAGTTCTGCAAAGCTATACTTTTAAGAGGATTCGGGTCGTGGATGTGGATAGGTTAGGTTCCTAGGTGGGCAGTTGCCGGGATGAAAATGCTCGCGGGCGTGAAGAATTCCCCCTGCCACGAGCCTAAGGGGCATTTCTCCTAATACATACGAATCCTTCATCCCTCACGCTTTGGAGGGGACGCACGAGGAAGTACCTGTGCACCGGTTACATTCAAGTTTGTAATCCTCTTGTTTGTCCCGCCTCAGTTGGTAGCGGCGCCTTAGCGTGCGTCACTCATGAGGCGAGGATTAGCTTGGTCCTGACGAATGCTGAGCTGGTTATTGGCTCCTTATAGCAGAAACATGTCGACCTTTGTGTGTTTTTTTGTATAAGACTTCTTGGTTCAAAGTAACCCAACCATCCGTATGTCCGTCTTTCACTAATGTTTTTAATGGAGTCAGAGCTACCCCTTTATTAAAAGAGTCTTTCTGGTTTGGGGAGTAGCCCGTACTCCTTTTAAATCACTTCTCTATCACTGTTGGAGATTATTTTTCCACACAAGAACCCAATGAAGACAACTGGCAACCGACTTTCAGTTGGTGCCTGAGGGTTTTTTTTCTGCACTTTGCATGCAAAACCTACCGTATTGCTGTCTTTTTGAGCTTGGTATTCTTACCTTGGTGGCAGTAATTGTATTGCTTCACTGCCCCTTTTTTCTTTGTATTTCTGTCTATTTTACTCACTCTTTTGTTGATTTGGATTGGATACTTTTAAGAGGAACATCACAGAAGATATCAATAAAGGAGTATATGGTATAATTGGATGTGAAGGATGTCTGGTGAAACAAAGAAAATGTCATTTAATTAATCATCGAAAATTGAGTTGCGAATCTCCTGACAAAAGGGAATTTTACTATTTAGCTCTTTTGCAACTCTTTAAGCCATGGCGTACAGAAGGAACTACTTGGAGATTTTCTCAGTTATGAAGATTCCTTCAATGCAACCAAGGATACCATAGAATGTCCTGTTTTTTCAAATTATCTGCAAATGTTGAACGAGGAAATACAGCAAGAAGGTACAATTGCAGCAGAGTTTGCTAGAGACAGTTCTCAAGACAGATAGAGTTCTGCTTCATTAAGTCAGGATCCACTAGGAGGACCAATTATTCAAAATGAAGATGCCCCTGCTATGGATGAAGTGGAAAGAGCCATGGAACAAGTTCAGGAGGATGTAGTTAACTTAGAAGATTTGGAAAAAGAACTAAACGTTGAGCAGAAACAAATATATGACAAAGTCACAGAACAGATTGAGCATGGTTTATGTCATGAGAAAAAAGAGTGCTCATGTATGTCATTTATGCCTGTCCGACTGTACGTGAGTGGAGAAGCAGGAACTGGAAAAAGTTTTCTGATTAAAGCAATTGCAACTTTTCTGCAGAAAAGAACAGAGTCATCGCTGTCTTGTGTTGTTACCGCTCCAACTGGGTTGGCAGCACATACCATTATGGGGATTACTTTACATTGTTTATTGATGCTGCCAGTAGAGCATGATAATAAATTACAATGCTACAAGCTATCTGGAGAAGCTTGTTGTGAAGTTTCAAGAGTACTGAAGAAAATGAAACTTCTTATCATTGATGAGGTAAGCATGGTACAAATGTAATGCTTGCTTTTGTGCATTTAAGAATGCAAGAAATTCTTAAAACAGAGTATGATGTGTTATTTTGAGGCAAACACATCATTGTTTTTGGAGATCTACTGCAGCTAACTCCAGTGAAAGGACAACGAGTGTTTAAAATGCTTACGTATGAAGATACCAGGAAGTGCCTAGAAAGCATTGGAAATGTTAATATATGGTTGCATTTCAAATATGCAGAACTGCTTCAAAATATTCAACAGGCAAAGGATGAAGATTATAAAAATATTCTACAAGATGTAAGAATTGGAAAAGTAAGTGAGCATGGCAAAGAATCTTTACATGCACGATTAATTTCAAATTTGTTTCCAAACGAAAATATTCTCCCAGAGAATATTTTTAAGAAAATTGCTGAAAACAAATCTGTGATATGCTTGATGCCAACTCTGCAAGAATGTTCAATCTTCAACAACAAAATGTTAAAGTTAGAAAGTCAAGAGATTGTGAATCTGGAAGCTATTGATAAAACAGAGCATGAAGGAGCAACTAATATTTTGTCAGAAAAGTTGAAATCAAAGTTGGATTCTTTACAGAAGACAATATCTAAAACTGCTGGTTTGGAAAAGACTATGTATGCATGTTTAAATTGTCGTATAATTTTATGACGGAATTTACATGTGGAAAGAGGTTTAGTAAATGGAGCAATGGGTCATGTTGTTGATTTTGTGAATCACCAAAATAGAGATGGAATTGAATTTTAAAAATTTAATTTGATGGAATTGAAGAAGGACAACAAATCAGTCGTTGTACTGCTCGATTTTTGCTTGTGAAAGATTCATATGTACGCCGAAAACAGTTTCCTGTTTCTTTGGCATATGTGGTGACTATTCATAAATCTCAAGGTTTAAGTGTAGATAGTGCTTTGGTGAATATTGGAAGTTCTGTGCTCAAGGAGGGTATGGCCTATGTTGCTTTGTCTCGAGTCAGAACTTTATCTGGATTGTACTTGATTGATTTTGATGAGACAAAGATTAGTGCAGATCTAAATTGTGTAAAAGAATATAAAAGGTTAAGAAGAGTATGCTCCAAATTTACCTCAATATCTTCTATTTGAAAAGCGTGCGGTAGTCAGAAAACGAAGAAATGAGAAAAATTGTAGTGAAGTTGTAGCAAAAAGAAAAAAAATAGATGAACAAGTAATTGTAAGCAGAAAGGAAAGGGATTCAGTTAAAGATGTTGTTGGATTTCAGTTTGAAAACAGTTCTGGTGTCAACTGCTATGCTAATGTAGTGGTTAATGTTGTTTTTTTTCTCCAAACTTTACAAGAACAGATTGTAGAAAATCGGGATCAAAGATTTTGTTGTTTGTTGAATTCTGTGTTCGAGAAATGTAGCAGTGATAGAACAAAAATAGAAAGTGTTTCTGAAATTCGAAATGTTTTAGACATATGTTCTGGTCTAAATCAATTTTCACAGAATATTCAGCAAGTTTGTCAGGAATATCTAATGTGTATGCTTGTTGTATTGCAATATGAAGGTATAGATGTAGAAAATCTTTTTGGCCTTCCTTATAAATGGCAGCATAACGGTGACAATTGTTCCTTTTCAAGTACTACTACAATAGACACTGAAAGATTTATATATTTGACTTTACCAGACTGCAAATCAGTGTCTTTTAATAATCTAGTTAGAGAATCCAATCAAAACATGGTCAGTGCTCAGTGTAAATCTGCAATGCTATCAACATTATTTATAAAAAGATATGGAAAGTATGTAATTTTAATGTTCCAACGATGTAGACCTGATGGAACTAAATTGACAACTTTAATTAAAATATGGGTGGCTTCTCAATTATCAATTTCAGGAAGAACCTTTGCAACTGCAGCAAATATTTACCATGATGGTCCTTCGACAACATCAGGACATAACACAGCTTATTTAAAATGTCAAAAAGGCTGGACTAATTGTAATGATACTCAATTGACTTTCAACAACATTTGCCTTCTGACTTAGAAAATTTTTACCTAGTGTTCTTACAACCAAAATTTTAGGAAAGGTAATTGGCCTATGAAGATTGGAGCAGTTAATAAAACTTAGTCTGCTGTTCAAAATTACTTTGTGAGTGACAGTGATCAAGATAATAAAAAACTTGTAGTTGTCATAGAGGTGGTGTAAATGTATCACATAGTGAATGATATCAGTATTATAGGAAATGTTGATCATGAGTGAGCCAGAGGTGGAAATATAACTATTGTTACATGATGAAAAAGATGTGGGAGCTTTTCTTTCAGAAAGTCGAGGAAATTAAAGTTTAAGAGTACTATTGAGTAATTTCCAAAGAAATGGACTTTCCATATACTATTTGGCCTCGTGGAAAAGTAAGTGGATCAAAAATGAGTTAAGACATGTTTTTTCTAAGTTTTACATTATTTATTGAAACATTTTTTGAGTTTTTTAAACACAATCCTTTTGATTGTGTTTTTATTTCCCGCTGTCATATGATGAGTAGTATTGAACTCACTGTTTTAAGTGAAATTCAATATATTCGGAGAACAGCAAAAATAAACCACATAACATGTTGTACAAGTTATTTTGTATTTTGTATTGTGAAATATATATTATGCTCCCCTTGTCTCACGCTCACTCACCTTTTTCCACTCTCTATCACCCCTCTTTACTCACCCTCAATGCCCTTCTCTCACTCTCCTTCACCCCTTTCCCTTACTCCACTTCTCTCACTACCCCTCATTCCCCATTCCTTCACTTCCCTTTCCCTCTTTCCCCTCTACCACTTTCCAGCTCTTAGTCCCTCTACTTCACTCCCCTTCCCCTTCTTTCCTTCCTTTGCTCCCTCAGTAATTCCCCTTCCCTCACTCACCTTACTCCTCTTCACTCACTTCCTCTGTCCTCGCAAATCCTCACTCCTCTTCCCTCACTCTCTCACTCTTACCCTCACTCCCTCCATCCCCTCACTTTGTCACTCCCCCTTCCCTCACACTCACTCCCTTTAACTCACCAACACTCCCTCATTTACCTTTCTATGCTCCCTCACTTAGTCCCCTTCTCTCACTCTTTCCTTCACTACCTCTATGTCCTCACTCCCTCACTCCCCTTGTTTTACGTTCATTCGCCTTTATCCACCCTCTATAACTCCTCTTTACTCAACCTCACTGCCCTTCTCTCACCCTCCCTCTCCCCTGTTCCTTTACTCCACTTCCCTCACTTATCCTCATTCCCCATCCTTAACTCCCCTTACCCTCACTCTCCTCCCGCAGTCACCTTTTCCCAGTCCCTATGCTTCACTCCCCTTCCCCTTCTTTCCTTCCTTTGCTCTTTCAGGCATTCCCCTTCCCTTAGTCACCTTACTCCACTTTACTCACTCATTCTCTCACTCCCTCTGTGCTCTCACTTCCTCACTCCTCTTCCCTCACTCCCTCTCTTTTACCCTCACTCTCATTGTCCTCTCACTCTCTTACGTCCCTACACTCACTCACCTTCCATCCCTCATTGTCGTGAATCCACCCTCACTCACTCCCCCTTCCCTGTCACTCACTCCATTTCCTTACTCCCCTTTCCTCCATTAGTTTTCCTAACTCACATTCCTTTAGTATCTTACTCACCTTCAGTGTATTTCTCTCTCCTTCACTTCCTCTCTGTCACTGAATCTATCCGCCTCAGTATCCTCTTAGTAATTTGCTCTCCCTCTATTTCTTTTTCACTCTCTCTGTCCTTCACCATTCCTTTGTTTCCCTTTCTGTGTCCTTCACTCCTACTTTATCTCTTAGTACCCTTTTATGACTTTTAATCTCCTGCCTTGTCTCTTGTATTTTGGAATAAATAATAGAAAAATTATAGATAATGTTTTTTTCCTCTTCCACAGATATTAAATTTATTAAAAATATGTCATTAAGTTTACATTATTTATAAGGTAAGTTTGACAAACAAAATATATTTTCTCATCACTCTTTTCCTTAACCTCACTACTTTTCTTTCAACTACCCTCACCCCCGTTCCTTTACTCCGCTTACATCCCCCACTCACCTTCTCTCAGTACCTCTGCTTCAGTCCTATTCCCCTCTATTCCCTTCCATCGCTCACTCACTCATTCCCCCTTCCTCACTCACCTTAGTCCACTTCACTCACTCCTTCTCTCCCTCCCTCTGTCTTGTCACATCCTCATTCTCCTTCCCTCACTCCCTCTCTCTTAGCCTCACTACCTCTGTCCCCTCACTCTCTCAGTCCCCTTCCTCATGCTCACTCCATTAAACTCACCTACACTCCCTCACTTACCTTTCTATGCTCCCTCACTCAGTCCCCTTCTCTCACTCTTTCCTTCACTCCCTCTGTCTCCTCACTCCCTCACTCTCCTTGTCTCACGCTCACTTGCCTTTATCCACCCTCTATCACCACTCTTTCCTCAACCTCACTGCTTTTGTCTTACCCTTCCTCACCCCCATTCCCTTACTCCGCTTTCCTCCCTTATCCTCATTCCCCATGTTTACTCCGCTTTCCTTTACTCCCCTCCCACATTCAACTTCTTTCAGTCCCCCTGCTTTACTTCCCTTCCCCTCTCTTCCCTTCTTTCGCTCCCTCACTCATTCTCCTTTCCTCTCTCACCGTACTCCATTTCACTCACTCCTTCTTTCGCTCCCTCTGTCCTCTCACTTCCTCACTCCCCTTCCCTCACTCCCTCTCTCTTAGCCTCACTCTCTCAGTCCCCTAACTCTCTCACTCCTCTTCGGTCACGCTCACTCTCTATAACTCACCCACACTCCCTCACTTGCCTTTCTTTGGTCCCTCAATCAGTCCCTTTCTGTCACTCCTTCCTTCACTCCCTCTGTCCCCTCACTCCTTTACTCCCCTTGTCTTACCCTCACTCACTTTTATCCACCCTCTTTCACTTCTCTTTACTCACGCTCACTGCCCTTCTCTCACCCTCCCTCACCCCCGTTCTCTTACTCCGGTTCCCTCACTATCCCTAATTCCCCATCCTTAACTCCCCTTCCCTATACTTTCATCCACCACTCAACTTCTTTCAGTCCCCTTGCATCACTTTCCTTCCTTTCTCTTCCCTTCATTCGCTCCCCTACTCATTCTCCTTTCCTCTCTCAGCATACTCCACTTCACTGACTCCTTCTCTCACTCCCACTGTCCTGTCACTTCCTCACTCCTCTTCCCTCACTCCCTCTGTCTTACCCTCACTCCCTCCATCTCCTCACTCTGTCACTCCCTCTTCACTTACCCTTACTCACCTTCTATCCCTCACTATCATAAACTTACCCACACTCACTCCCCTTCTGTCATTTGTTCCCTCAGTCACTTTTTCCCCTTCATTCAGTCATTTTATCCATTCATTTATGCAGTGCACATTCATTGAAAAAAAGAATGAGAGAATATATAAGGAATTTGCAGCCTGATTCATCAACGGGCCGTTTTGCGAGCCCCTAATAGCGAATCATAGCAATTCGCTATTAAGGACTCGCAAAACGGTAATCATGTAGGAATCGCATAATAAAATGCGATTCCTACTGATTCCTTATTTGCGATTAGCAATTTGCTAATCGCAAATAAGGAATAACTCGCCATTCATTCCTATGGGCCGAAAGGCCCATAGGAATGAATGGGGAGTATTCCTTATTTGCGATTAGCAATTAGCTAATCGCAAATAAGATTGCGATTTGAAGGGTGCCAGGGGTGTCCACAGGACACCCTGTAGCACCCCTCAAATGAAATTTCACACAGGTGTTGCACACACACATGTCCAAAGGACATGTGTGTGTGTAACATGCAACTCAGAAAAATGCGTTTATATACATTTTTCAGAGTTTTCGCAATTTACCGCGAGGTCTGACCTCGCGGTAAATTGCGGCAAGACGTTGTGAATTCGCAAATTTAAATTGGATGTTGAATTGCATTTAAGGAATCTCTAATAGAGATTCCTTAAATGTAATTCCTCGCACATTTGCGACATCGCAATTAGCGATTTTTGCATTTGGGATGCTGAATCCCAAATAGAAAAAATCGCTCTCGCAAAGGGCCGGATTCTCAGAATCCGGCCCCTTGCGAGCGCAATTTAGGTTCATGAATCGGGCGGATAGCTCTTTTTGGAGAATTGGAGGTAGTTCTAAAAATAACTTTTTTTTCTTTTTTTGATTTTATATTTTTTTATATTATTACAGAACGATTTAAAACTTTGTTTGTTCTTTTTTTGGGGAGAAAAACAAAACCAGGGAATCCAAAACTGCTCAACAGGAGCAAAGAAAGGGGAAAAGTTAGTGGTGGGTGGAGCAGCAGTGTTCTTGTTTTCTCCGAACAATCAGTTCTACGCTCTGCTCCCCATAACAAATCAGTTTGTCGCAGTCCTTGCACACAATTTCAGACCTCCAAAGACCGGCTGCATGTTAGGAACTAGTCTTCCAGCTAGTCTCCCTGAAGGTGTTGCTCCACCAGTCGCGGTGCTTCCGCTATCTGTTGGGGGATTGCGTTCTAGGTCCCCGACACTCTCCCTCGCATAATTGTTGGGGTGCCTCCTCTTAACATACCTGATTAACGCGGCATTCCCAAAGCTATACTTTTTTGTAGGGTCACCACGTGACAAGATGGTGCCACCGATTTTGAAGCACACCTTCGCCGCATTCTCCTTCTTTTCACCTTCGGGGAAGGTAAAAAATTTCCAAATAAAACGTTCTTTTACTTTGTGCTGAGGAGGTTCCTCTGGCACAAAAAAAGTCTTCCTCAGAGTCACTGCTTGGTCTTTCAGCCATTCTTGAAAAAAAAGAGATGTTGCAGAAGAAGCAGGGAACAGCTCTTGCTCTCTCCAAGGTCAAAGAGGTAGTGAGGGAAATGGGTGGGAGCTTTCAATAGTTAGAAAAAAAACTGTTATGAACCAATCAAAAGTGTTGTTTTAAGGTCACATGGCTTGACGCACTTACGCTACATGCTCTGGGGCGCTTACACGGGCGCTTACGCGGCACGTACGTAGGCGCTTCCGGGAACGCTTCCGGGTGCGCTTACACGGCGCGTCAGAATGACGTTTTGCTACATTTTTTAAAATGCGTTTAAAGGTGAAATATTAAAAATGAAAATTAGTTCTTTTATGAGTATGCCACTGAATGTCTAGCATTAATATTTACTTTAAATACATAATTATATATTTTTTCGCATGCGGGAATAGCGCTCTCGCTACGTGTACGGGTGTGTTTACGGGTGCGCGTACCCTGAGCGCTCCGGGGTAAAAAGATTTTTTTTAAAACTCAGGAAAAATACTTTGAAAAATTAAGGTTAGATAAATATACATTATTTAAATAATTTTATAAAAATTAAAAAATTCATAGCTATAAAAAATAGCTAATAAAAAAACTTAATAATTCACTTTAAAAACCAAAGGTTACAAACTCGTTATAGTTAGGAATTACCATTTAAAAAACCTTTGAAATTCACTGAAAAAACCATAGGTTTAGCACTCGTTATAGTTAGGAATTAGCATTTAAAAAAACCTATGAAATTCACTGAAAAAACCATAGGTTTCACACCAGTGATAGTTAGCTGAACATTTTACTCATACAAAACCATTGAAATTCCCACGTTATAGTTAGTTGGACTCACTATAACTTGCGCGCCCGCAATCCACTGCTGATGATGTCACATATTACATCATTCATGACATGGTCAGTGACATCACTGATGACATCACTAATGACATCTCAAATGTTGTTATCGAATAAAGTACTCCGTTGAAACTTGCTACCCTCTAGAGTGCTGTCTTTCCTGTGGAGTTACAGGAAAATTGAGTGTCATGTTTTGCGGCTGTCCACGAGCTGCTAACAGCACCCGCTTGTGAGTGCTCGGAGGAATTTCTGTGGAGTTCGAGCTGCTTTTATTACATCCGGAGATCCGCCGCAGTTGTTGGGCACTTGAGACTAATTGGAGATACCGGAGAGACTGGAGGACTGCCCTGTGACGGAATCCAACGTGCATCTAACCAGCCGTTGAGCCCGTTTTTGCACTTGCCACATTGCAGCTATTATTGCAGCAGAGCGCCCTAGAGGGAGACATTACGGGGTAATATATCGAGCAAGAGATAAACTAACTACCTGACTCATGGACATGTTTTGTGAAACAGAACGCCGCGCTGCGGCTAAAGATATTTTTAAACGGCATGAAAAGCAGCCGGAACCAACAATGCAAGCAGAAGAGTCGCAAAGCAGTAACCTTAAAGACAACATGGTAAAACTGAAGAGGATTTACGAACGGGAAGTTCAAAAGTGGTGGGAGGCCATGAGCTTGACGAGTTATAGCGAGGAGCATGGTGTACCCCAAGGTTTGAGAGTGTATACGGTCCTGTCGTACGAGCACCCAGACCCCCAACTCCTCACTGATTGGGCGGAGCACACAGCCTTGTATTGCGAGGGGACACTAAAAATCCACGTCAAGTATGTCTGGAGTGATAGGGAGAAGGCATTGGCAGAGATTAAAAGTCTGGAGGAAGAAATTGATAAGGAGCAAGAAACTTCAAAGGTGCAAGAGCTGAAAGGACTAATGAAAACTCGTTTGACGAAATACAAACAGAAAATTAAACCCCGGAAGCAAGAAAAGTATGACTATGACGAAAATGACTATCAACAGGGTCGTGTTCTAACCTTCTCTTAGAAATTTGATGCACCGAGGAAAGCTCTCCGCCTTAATCTACAAATATCACCAGATTCTAGTGTGGTAACCTTTGAGTCCGAGGTAACGGGGAATGAGTCGAGTGATGACCAGTCTGACCCCAAAAGAAACCAGAGGGGAAACATGGTCCCTTTTCACGACGAGTTCAAACTCATCAGACAACCTTTGCTGTGAGGGGGGAAAAACAAGCCCCAGAGATCACAAAAGAGGACAAGAAGGACAGGGGGCGGCAGTAGGAGGAAGGGGCAGAGGAAGAACAGGACCCCCCATTTGGACCAGCCGAAACAAAAACAAAAACAAAAAGAAATAACGGTTTTGGATCCAAGGGACATTATCAACTTAACTGTTGTCAATCTTACGAATAGGCCACTGACGGAGGATGAACGGGAACTCTTAAGCCTTGGATTGACATTTTGCCCCAGTACCAAATTGGAGTATACTCAGACGAGGATCGATCTCTTCCGATTTACACGGAAGCTCAAGCTCCACAAATACTTAAAGTTGAGACCCCATTTTAAGGATACAGCGAAACAAGTAACCAGAATAACAGCAACAGACCTGCTAAGTAGCAGAGATTTACCCGGTTTGGAGGCCATGGAGGATCTGAGGACTGAGCAGGACTCAAATCCAAGGGCCAGTATGGATATAGCCCAAAGAGCTATACTACAGGGAGTGGATCAAGAAAGAGAGGAGAGTCACTTCAAACCGGTGTCTATCTTTATCCCACAAGTACCATGGGACGCCATCGATCTCTTTGTGGAAGCTATGACAAACGATCTGCTAAAGTACAGAAAGACCACGAATCCGAACATGCAGAATATAACTGATGCACAAAGAAAGGCACTGCATGACCTAATGCGTGACGACACCATCATCATAAAACCATCCGATAAGGGGGGAAATGTGGTCTTGCTCAGTAGAGAGTATTACCATCAGGAGGCGATGAGACAGTTGTCCGATGAGAAGTATTATAGGGTTACCAACAATGCAATATATAATCAAACCATCAAAGAATATGATACTCTAGTGCGTAAATTGTACGATCTCGCAATGCTGGGCAGGGAGGAACATCTTTTCCTACGCAGCAACAACCCTTTGACTCCAACATTCTACCATCTCCCAAAACTGCACTACCTTGATCAACGCCAGCTGCGCTTTGCGCAGCATAATATGATGATACTAGAATTATTGGAATTCTGTCTCACACACAAAAAATTTTTATTTGAAGAACAAATGTTCAAACAAGTATCTGGGACGGCGATGGGCACCTGCTTTGCCCCCAGCTATGCGAACTTGTTTGTTGGCTGATGGGAGGAGCAGGTGCCCAGGAGCTGTAGTGTGGGACAGGAGAGTGGGAAGGTGTTGTACTGGTACCGTTATATAGATGACCTATTCATTGTGTGTCAAGGGGCAATGAGTACGGCAGAAAGATATGTGGAGATTCTGAATGACAATGAATACAATCTGCACCTGTCAGGTTCCATTAGTCCGGTGGCAGCAGACTATTTGGACCTGAGGGTGTTCATTGATGACGGTAAAATCCAGACTGCACTTTTTAGAAAAGAAACTGCTGGCAATTCCATCTTGTTCGCCAGCAGTAGTCACCCACTCCTGTTGGTCAAAAGCATACCCTATGGGGAACTACTAAGACTATGTAGAAATAGCTTGAGGGATCAGGACTTCGAGGCGGCTGCCTCGGACTGTCTCTCATGCTTCAGTCTTAGAGAGTATGATGAAGGGTTGCTACAAAGCACCCTCAAAAAAGTGAGACGGATACCGAAAAAAGAGCTTTTGAAGAAAAAATCTTTGCCTAGTGAGGTCAGTAAAGAAGGGAAATTTAGACTGGTGACTCCATACTCTTCAGGGACGAACCACCTGAAAGCTATGCTGAGAAACAACTGGTACAGTCTCCTTACAGATAATGCACTGGAGGACGATTTACCACCATACCCCCTAGTGACCTTTAAAAGAGCAAGGTGGTTAAGGGATAAGTTGGTCAGAAGCCACTTAGAAAAACCTATAACTAAGACAAAAACTCTGAAGGATATGAGGGTTTTTTATCCCTGTGGCCGCTGTAAGTCCTGTGCGGCAAGTAGGAGGGTCCTTACCTATGATATACAGGAAACAGGGAAATCTGTGAAGATATTGAAATTTATCACCTGCAGTACCTCGTATGCTGTATAATGCTTGGTCTACCCGTGTGGCTTACACTACGTGGGTAGCACGATTAATCCACTTAAGATGCGTATATTGGAGCATCTTCGGGCCATTGATAAAGCCGATCCGGCATACCCGGTGGCCCGACACTTTGCAGACCAACATGGGAAAGATAGAAACAAACTGCAATTCTTTGGTCTAGATACTGTACCACCGAATGTCAGGGGTGGGGACCGTTTGAGACGATTGAGGAGGCTTGAATCGAGATATATTATAGACTTGGTGACTAAATATCCCAGAGGTTTGAATAGTGGGAAGGAGATGGCAGTAAATCTCGGGAAATGAACTGAGATTACAAACTGTAAATATGTCTGGGTTTAAGCTATATGACTCTTCTACATGAAATATGGATTTTTTGCAGGATTTTTCTGTGCAGTAAGTTACCCCTTGTTTAATGGATTTTGACAATGGGGATGATTAAATGCATTGGATAACTGATGTAAATAATGTGTGTATATATATTAGTTGGGCAGCTGCTGGAGTACGGTTGATTCGGATATATTGACATCAAGTGTATGAATTATTGTTGGTTTTACTTAGAATTATAAAACTTGGATTTCGTATATCAATCTTCAAGGGACAATAGCCGATCCACGGCTAGATAGCTGTGTAATGTACATTTCTGCATTGTGTTACACCTCTGTATCTTAATGAACTGATTTGCGGCAGGTAAAACATGTTTAGATGTGCATTTGTAACACATTCTAAGATGGTGTCTTATTTGATACAGTGGGTTTAGTCCCTTGTTTGTTACTATGAAATTGTCAATGCTTTATTAGTGTGCATTAGTCTAGTGTCATCGACACTAACGAAGGCTAAACGCCGAAACGTGTTTGTTGTTATCGATTAAAGTACCCCGTTGAAACTTGCTACCCTCTAGATTGCTGTCTTTCCTGGGGAGTTACAGGAAAATCGAGCGTCATATATATATAAATACATATATATTCACTGAAAAAAATACAGGTTTCAGTGACGTTATAGTCAGTTGGACATTTTACCCGTACAAAACCAGAGAAATTCGTCCGTTATAGTTAGTTCAGTTAACTATAACTTGCGCCCCCACAATACACTGCTGATGACGTCACATATTAAATCGTTCATGACATGGTCAGTGAAACCTTTGATGACATCACTGATGACATCATCCAGTGACTATGTGTTTCTGTAAAGTTTAATTATGGTTTATATATATATATGCCAAGGTGTATTGACAAATGAGTGGGTGTATAAGTGTTTGAAGGGTTGATTTAGTAAGTGCGTGACTGTCTGTATAAGTGAGTAATTAAACGTGTCTTAGTGAATGCATGGGTTAGTCACTAAACTATGTAAATGTCTGTATCAGTCTGTCAGTTGGTGTGTGAGTGGTTGCATGGGTTGGTGAGTAGCTAAACGAGTATCTATATGGGTTACTGATTCGTTGTCTTAATATCTGTATGTGTGCCTGAGTGTCTGTGTTTTGGCTCCGTGCAGGGATGTGTGAGTGGGTAATTCACTGGGTATTTGGGTTCAAGAGTGCATCTGTGAAGGGCTGTATGGGTGGGGGAGTGTGTGTATGGGTGTTGTGGTGAGTGAATGGATGCCTCACTGGAACATGTGTGAGTAACTACATATGTGAAAGGCAGTACATGTGAGTGGTGGAGTATATAAATGACTATATGTGAGAGTGAGTGATTGGGGGAGTGGCTGTATGGATGAGTCTGTGCTTGTATTAGTTATTGTATAACAGTATAAGTATGTGTTAGCATATGTTTGAATAAGTGAGGTGGCGTGTGTATAACTGTATAGGTGAGTAAATGGGAGTGTGATTGATTCTTTGCTTGATTGACTAGGTATGTGAGTAACTCTAAGGATTAGTGGAGGTGTGTGAATGTCTGTATAGATATGTGAGTGGATATAATAGTGCTGTATTGTTGGTTGACTGTTTATATGAGTGAGTATATATGGGTGAATGAGTGGATGTGTGTGTAGACCTAGGAATTAGTGAGTGGGTATATACTAACTGGTATTGGTGTGTCTATGGTTTTGAAAATGGTAGTCTGTATTTTAGAGTGGGTGTATAAAAGGATATATTAGGCTATGAGGAGGTGCATCAGATTATCATGTGGATGATGGCATCAGTGATGTCATCAGTGGTGTCATTTGAGATGTCATCAGTGATGTCACTGACCATGTCATAAATGAGGTAATATGGGACATCATCAGCAGTGCAATGCAGGGGGAAAGTTATAGTTAGCTGAACTAACTATAACAGCCAAATTTCTCTGGTTTTGTACAAGTGAAATGTCCAACTAACTATACCGTCCCTGAAACCTGTGGGTTTTTTTCAGTGAATTTCTAAGGTTTTTTAAATGCTAATTTCTAACTACCTATAACAAGATCGCTACAGCTGGTAACACAAGATCTACTACAATATCCGACCACTATCCTGATATATGGGGGACACCCCTGATCGGTTTTCCTCCTCTGACCTGTGAAGAGGTAAACACCTTACTACACATTTTTAAATCAGGTTTCCCTTTAGATGTTGTACTAGCCAAAGTATCGGTGAGCCTAGCAAAACAACTGTCTGCTCCTATCTGCTCTCTCCTGAATGGGTTATTAAAGGAAGGTCATTTACCATCTGAATGGAAGGCAGCACAGGTCATCCCACTACGCAAAAATGGCAGGACTTCTTTGAAAGATCTGTCAAATCTACGACCTATACACCTCCTACCTCTCCTGAGCAAAATTCTGGAAAAGCATACCAATAAGCAATTTTCAGTGCATGTCGAAGCGTCAGACTGCTTGGATGTGTCACAATCAGGCTTTAGGCCAAAACACTGCACAGAGACAGCCCTAGTGGCAGTCATGGACAACATTAGGCTAGCACTAGATAGAGGACAATCCACTCCACTGGTACTATTAGATCTCTTGTCGGCGTTCGACACTGTCAACAACAAAATTCTGCTCAGGAGATTAGAGAAATCTGGGAAAAAAGGAGAGGCCTTGCAGTGGATGACTAGATTCATTTCTGACCGTTCCCAGACAGTTAATCTGGGACCTTACAAGCCCAAAAAGTTGACCAAGGGAGTTCTGCAGGGACCCTGCCTAAGCCCTACCTTATTCAATGTCTATATAGATCCATTGGTCAATCTCATGAGGACATATGGATTTGTACCAATATCCTACGAGGATGACACCTAGCGTACCATCTCCTTTGACAAGTCCTCCACAACAGCCCAAACCAAATTCTCTTCCGGCATGCCAGCAAAGTCTCAGTGGATGTGTACCAACTATCGCCAATTAAATGCCGGGAACACAGAGATTATGCTTTCTGGAGAGGCCACACTGCTGTGGACACCAGAATGGTGGCCTGGGGAGCTGGGTGTCCCCCGCCTCGAAGACATCAGTAAAGAACTTAGGGTGCGCATTGAGCAGAGTCTAAATATGAAGGAGCAGGTATATCAACCGGTAAGCTCATGCTTTCATGTATTGAGTCTGCTTAGACAAGCATTCCTGTTTCTCCCAAACCATACATGGAAGATTCTCATTCAGACATTAGTCTTGAGTCGTTTTGACTACTGCAATGCTCTACTGATGTCGGCCAATGAGGCTTCGCTAGATCGCTTGCAGGTTGTTCAAAATACAGCAGTGCGTTTGGTACTGAATGCCTCCTCTAGATCCTTATAAAATGATGATACTTGTAAAGCGCACTGTTACCCCATCTCGGGGTGTCCTGGCGCTAGAGACCGCTGGGGAACCCGTCCTGGCTTTCCCTGTGAGATGGTCCCTTCTGGGTATCTCCAAGGTGAAACCAGGCATTCCCGGCGTCTGTGGGGGGCCGTTGTAGAGATGAGGCAAGCTTAATGCCCAGAGTTGCCGAGTGTGATCCCTGGTTAGAGTAGGCACCGAGGCGAGAATTATCGAGCCCGTTGACCCTGGTCCATGACCCTGCCGCGTCAGGAATTGAACCCTGGTCCCGGGCCGTTCTCTGCTTCCGGGTCTGCCGCCTCTAACCAGTGAGCCACACCACTCCACTGCACTTATCAAGTCCTTCTGCCAGACCCTTGATGCAGTTTTTTTAACTCCGCCTTTAATACATCTCAATTATCTTCTATTTGTATGCATCTTCTGGTTGGGGATATTTTTTGTGGCCGCCTGTCAACTTGTGTGGCGTATACTCTTCTGGTTGTATTTGTTGTATCGTTGCAATTGAATTTTCAGGGCTATAGACTGTATACTAGGGGTGGGCGGCCAGCTACGCTCCGTCTGCGGAGTGTGCGTAGTGCCGCCCACTCCACATTTTGCGGAGCTGGCGGAGCCAGGCGGCACTCCGCAGACGGAGCGTAGCTGGCCGCCACCCGCCTCCCTCCCGCCCTCCCTAAATACTTTGAAATAAAGAAATGAAATAATTTAAAAAGCACTTACCTTGCCGCCGCTGCCCGCCGCGTCCCCGGGGCTCACTTACTTCCGTCTTCCGTCTTCCGTACTAATGCGCATGCGCGGGCGGCCGCGCATGCGCATTTTCACGAGAAAATGCGCATGCGCGGCCGCCCGCGCATGCGCATTAGTACGGAAGACGGAAGATCGCGAGCCCCGGGGACGCGGCGGGCAGCGGCGGCAAGGTAAGTGCTTTTAAATTATTTTATTCTTTTATTTCAAAGTATTTAGGGAGGGCGGGAGGGAGGCGGGTGGCGGGGCTGGCGGCCAGTGGTGTTTGCGGAGTGGGGCTACGCGGAGTGCGGAGGTGGGCGTAGTTTCTCGCCCACTTCGCGTAGCTCCGCGAAGCCCCACTCCGCGAACTCCGCCCAGGGTTACTGTATACGAATGTGGGAGAAAGTAGTGCGTGAACGAATGAAGCGTGAGCAAGCTTTGATTGAAAAAGAACAGTGAAAGAGTATCCATGCGAAAGCATTGGAAATGAAAAATAGGGAAATTAAAGAAATTAAAGAGAGGGAAGATAGGAAGCGTCATTTACAGGTAAATGGCCAATACGCTGTTCGTAAACCTCTTTATCCTATCCTTAATAAACCGCAAGATGATTTCTTGGTATTAGATCGTTTTTCCCCTCTTAATACTCTTCCTTCTGCTCCTTATGAGTCAGATGAGGACTCTCCTACAGAACAGGACAAAGCTAGAGAAACTCAGTCAATGTTATCTGCTGAACGTGCATCTCAGATTAGATCTGCTACGCATAAAGCTGTTTGTAGTACTGCCACTGCTTCTGAACTTTCAGATAGTATAAAAGATTGGCAAGAAACGGAGCAAATATATTTTACCGATACATTTGCCGCAGAGGTTATCGAACGGTTTAGAAAATATTCAGTAGAAATGGAGCCCGGTGATGTATCAGCTGATTGTTAAAAACTACGTGAAGGTCTTTTTTTCTTCTCCCAGGTGGCTGACACGATCAGACGCTTGGTTAAACTGAGTGTTGAAGCAGCCCATTTGCGAGATTAGAAAAAGGCAGCAGACGCAGCTGCACAAGCATCCAGAATCAGCATGGCATGAACTTCTACTCCTGAAACAGATAAGAATGTTGTAATTAATGTGAAACCCATGCGGGAAGCCGATCCTTTATATGTTCCTCCTAAGGGAACGGGTAAAAATTATGATAAACCTTCTGTAGATGCTGAAGGATATTTTATTTATAATTGGGTTTACACTCTTTGGAATAGAGCAGATGTTATGGCCCTTAAAAATGCATTGCCTGATCCGCGAAAGAATCCATCAGCCTTTTATGTGGAAGTCGAGGGTGTGATTAGGTCTTGTACTATGACCTTGCCTGATATTGATTTGTTTTTTGGATTAATATTACCACCTGATATGTGGAGAACTGTGCGACATTTGGAGCATTATGGAAAGATTTAGAGAACCTGCACAGAAACAGTGTCAATTAATTTTAGATCTTGCGGCAGCTATATTGGTTAAGCTAAAGATTATTATTCTCCCTAAATAGATAGATTGGACTGTATTAGGGTTGTGTAAGCAAAAGGCAGATGAATAGGTTTCAGATTTCTTTACATGCTTTGAAGACGCATTCCACGATTTTAGTGGCCAGTCATTGACAGATGACACGAGTAGGCATCTGTTTGTCGATAAATATGTCGCAAACCTTTTGCCAGGAATAGCTAGTCGCCTAAAGGCCAGTGAGACTTCCTGGACTACCTCTTCTCCGGTTTCTCTCCTAACCATGGCTCAGTATTATGAGCGACAAGAATTAGAAGCTAAAAATAATGAGGATAAAAAGTCTAAAGAATTGAAAACAAAGGTTATGTTAGCTCAAGCTTATGGCCCACCTTCTAGAGGTAATGATAGAGGCGGACGTGGATCTTATAGTTTGTCTTTTTCTCCTAATTCTCGTTTGAATTTGTCTGTTGATCAGTGTGCGTATTGCAAGAAATTTGGACAATGGCTTTCTGACTGCCCAGTACTACGTGCTCAGCAGGGTTCAAGTGATCGGGGACAAATGAGAAATTGTTCAGGATATTCAGGACCTACAGGAAGCACAAATGATCATGCTAGGTTTGGTGCTAATACACGTGGACAGGAGGAGTCTAATACTTTTGACAGATGGAATCAATAGCAAATGTCGGACTATGTTCCGTCTGATTTGCAAGATTCTGCTTATGCATAAGATTGCCTAGGATGGGGTAAGGAATCAGTTGAAGTTCCAGTAGATCAGAGTGGTCCCTATGTTAAAGCACATGTTTTGGGTTCTACTGATCAGTTTCTGATTGATACTGGAGCTACTCATAGCGCCTTGTCTAAAAAATTGGTTCCAAGGGTTCCCCTGTCTGGGTTAACCATTACATCGATAGGTTTCGATAGAACACCTTCCCTTAGCCCATTGTCACAACCACTTGCATTTCATGTTGATAAGTTTACTGCTCCATGTTCGTTTTGCTTTCTCCAAACACACCAGACAATATTGTGGGTCTTGATATGCTTAAATATTTCAGGGCTACGATATGATGTTCTCTGGAAGGAGGATGGGTTATTTTGAATGACAACTACCCTGTGATTGAGAGATCCTGTACTGTTAAAGAGGACATTGCACTAGCCTCACTCCCTAGTACTTTGTGGGCTACTTCAGACACCGATGTAGGGCAAATGGTTATTCCGCCAGTGCATATTAGTGTCAAGGAGGGCGCTTCATTACCAAGACTTTCTCAGTATAAAATTTCTCGAGAAGGAGAAGAAGCACTCGTATGTATTGTACAAGACTTGATCAAAGTAGGGGTCATAGAAGAAGTTCCTTACAATGGTTGCAAAAGTCCAATTCTTCCCATTTTGAAAAAAGATACTGACACTAGGATTTATAGATTTATCAACAATTTGAGAGAAGTCAACAAGATTGTAGTACCGCAGTACCCTGTGGTTTCTGACATAACAACACTACTTACTTAGGTTCCTCCGACAGCAACTACATTCTCTGTTATAGACTTGAAGAACACTTTCTTTTTGATCCCTATTCATCCTGATAGCCGATATTAGTTTGGGTTCACTTTGAATAATCGATCGTATAGATTTTGTAGAGTTCCTCAAGGCTATACTGAGAGTCCTAGTATTTACAGTCAAGCATTGAAGAGACAGCTTGATTCCTTTTCTTTACCTGAAGGAGTGGCTCTCATACAATATGTCGATGACATCTTGTTGGCAGCTGATATGCCTGAACTATGTGAAGAGTGTACTTTGTCTTTGTTTTCTTTTCTTGCTACATACCATCATAAAGTGTCACGAACGAAATTGCAATATTGTAGACCAAAGCTGACCTATTTAGGACACCTTCTGTCTAAGGAGGGCTGCGCACTTATACCAGATTGCATTCAAGCAATTTTAGACACCCCAGTACCTTCCACACAGAAACATGTCCGTGCATTTATAGGTTTGACTTCATTTTGTAGGCAATGGATATTGGGCGTTTCACACATTGTTAAACCCTTGCTAACGCTTCTGACTAAAACACTACGATCTCCCTTCCTTGGAAAGGTGAATGCCAAAATGCTTTTCTTCAATTAAGACAAGCTCTTTGCTCTGCACCAGTGTTAGGCACACCAGATTACACTAAAGCCTTTACACTTTAGGTACACGAGAAAGATGGGTGTGCATTGTCAGTTTTAGTACAGACACACGGGGACAAGCAGAGTCCATGCGCATATTTTTCTGCAGTTCTTGATCCTGTTGTTCGTGCTCTGCCTGGATGCTTCCATTCAGTTGCAGCAACAGCTGTGTTCATACGTCAGAGTGAAGGGATAGTTTTGTCACACAAACTGTTGGTGCTAATACTGCATGCAGTAGATGCCCTTTTGAATCAGATTAAGACACAGCACTAAACTAGTGCTCTTTGACAGGATACAAATTGATACTGTTAGCACCTCATTTTACCTTGAAAAGGTGTGCGACACTGAACCCAGCCACTTTGTTGCCATATCCTGTGACTCAGTCCCAGTTGAAGGAACCTCACGATTGTATATTCCTTACTGAGGAACAGACATAGAGTTGCATTGATTTGCAAGATATGCCCCTTCCAGATGTAGATGGGGAACTGTGGGTTGATGGGTCCAGTCTGAAGTTACCAGATGGCACGACTTCAGCTGCGTATGCAATTACCACGTTTGAGACAGTAGTGGAAACAGCTTGCATACCTCAGAAGTCGGCTCAAGCAGCTGAACTAATAGCTTTGGAGTGGTTCATGATTTTGGCCTACTCTGGAAGGAAAGAGGCTTTCTTACTTCCCACGGGATGCAGATAATGCACGGAGAATTAGTACATAATTTCTTGACTGCACTTATATACCCATAGAAAGTTGCTATTATGAAGTGTAGCGCACACAAGAAAATCATTGACAAAATAGGACAAGGCAATGCCTTTGCAGATCGCGTAGCTCGTGAAACTGCGATGCAATGAAGCACTACATCTATGTACGTAGTCAAATCACAAGCTGAGCGTTGGCATGACGCTAGAGAGGAAGTATTGGATATACAGAGATCTGCTTCTGTGGAAGAGCTTGAGCAATGGTCTAAAGAAGGAATGTTAGACGATGAGGGTTGTTGGTGTAACAAAGAAATGAATACGTGGAAATTGCCTGCAGCCTATTTACAACCTATGGTTCAAATGGCACATGAGCTGGTACATGTTGGAGCTCTAGCAATAACTAAATTGCTTACACAAGTTTGGGAGCATCCTAAAATTGCCAGCACAGCTAAACGAGTGTTAAAGTCTTGTTTGATCTGTTGGCAGTAAAATCCTGGAAAGGGGACACGAACTCCTACAGCAGGGTTTGGTACACCAACCGCACCTTTTGAAGTTTTGCAGATGGATTACATCCAACTTGAACGCTGTAATAATCTAAAATATGTCCTAGTGGATGTATGTGCCTTCAGTAAATGGATAGAGGCATACCCTACAAAGGATAATACTGCTCTTACTGCAGCAAAGGTGCTTTTGAAGGAGTATTTCCCTAGATATGGTGTGTGTAAGCTTTTGTGGAGTGAAAACGGACCTCATTTTATTGGGCAAGTTGTTAAGCATGTCATGAAAGGGTTAGGGATCAAACAGAAATTCCATACAGTCTTCCACCCACAATCAGCAGGATTAGTGGAGAGGTACAATGCTACTTTGAAACTAAAGTTGATGAAAATACTGGCTTCCACGTATTTGAAGTGGTCAGATGCACTCCCTTTGGCATTGTTGTCTATAAGATTGATACCACATTCACGATCAGGTCTTACCCTCTATGAGATGGTGTTTGGGAGACCGACGAATATTTGGGGAGTTCCTAAGATACGCCCCATACATGATGATCCTTCTCTTCTGATGAATGATTATTTGGCACATTTAACCGACAGTTTGATTTCTATTCATCAACAGGTTCAAGAAGCGCTTCCTGACAGATCTACAGGTGAGGCCCACGAACTCCGTCCTGGGGACTATGTGATGGTCAAGCTCTTCGACAGATCGAACAGCTTGGAACCGAGGTGGCGAGGTCCAGAGCACGTGCTTCTGGCTACAAGGACAGCATCGAGGGACGAACAAAAAGAACTGGGTTCACAGCATGCACTGTAAGCGTGAGTCGCCTGCCTTGGTGGAACCTGCTGCACTGACCGACCATCAAGAGATTCTGGAGAGGGAGAAAGGTCAAGCTATCTCACCTGACGAATCTGTGGAAGTCTTCCCGGACCACACGATTCCTGGAGCATCGCGATACCACTTGAGACCAAGGAAAGAATCTGCAGTGTTGAACGAGACTGGTTGGGCTAGTGAAACGGAATGATGATATGATAAGGGAGGATCAGCCCTGCGTAGTGTAGTGACACCCGTATTGATCTTCGGTGAAGAAATCAGCGGCTGCCCAAGGGATAAGAGCTCCAACAATTGTTTTCAACAAGTTTTTTAAAAAAGATCAATCATCACTGTTGCTGAAATGAATAACAAAAGAATCATTTGTGCTGTAGGGTTTGTTGTTGCCCTGGTGGTTATGGCAATAATCACCTGGTTTGTTGAGAAAGTGGCACCTGCTCGACAGCTTTTTGTTGCCACTACTACAGCTCCAGTGGATCACCAATATTATACGCTTCCCTACTATGAGCAGAAACATCGAAAATCCTACCTGAATAACACATTCATACAGATGTTGCCTCATACACACAATGCTGCAAATGCTACCAACTGTTGGGTGTGTGGGATGATACCTGCACATCAAAAGAAAGAAGGAACACATTTTATTCCTCTACCGTTTTCCCATAATGGTTCATGTCAAGCTTGGTATGCTCTTTTGTTTGCTACCGGAAAGCCCTTAGTAGGTGGAATTATCTTTTGTTTGAATAAAGTATGCTACCAAGATGAAGAAGGTTATCCTAAAGCTAAAGTGACTAAATGGGAATGGGAAGAGTACCAACCGGACAATATTTCCACACCATATGCCTTCATGAATATGAGGAACATTAAAGACAATGGACCTTTTGTAATTTCTGTGACCAGAGCTAAAGCAGAACTGTGTATAAGTAGTGTTAGAAGAATTTCAGTAGAACGGAGTGAATGTATTTTGACATTGACTATTGAAGATGCTAATAACAGTAGTTTTACATCTTCACATAATTCGTATTTTGCATGTGTTAATTAAGGATACTATCAATTACCTGTTGGGTGGTCCGGGGTATGTTACATATCATTTTTGTTACCACCCGTTTTCTTGGCCCCTCCATCATAGCACCTGAATTTAAAGTTGTATAATGACATTTCCAAGAATAGATGTAAACGAACAATAAGTACAGATGAAGTTGACCAGACAGATACCACTTTGCAACAACATGTCAATTTCAATTTGGCTTTGTTCTTCTTTGTGGGTGCTGCATTGAATAGCAGAAAAATCAGATGATTGACTCGTTTTGTGGAAACTGTCACGAATCAGACAGCCATGGCACTAGGGAACATTACAGAAGGACAACAAATTGCGAGGATTATAGCACTCCAAAATAGGATGGTGCTAGACGTGATCTTGTCTGATCGAGGTAGTGCATGTCGTATCATCGGTAGCAGTTGCTGTATATTTACACCAGATCACTCACCATCACTATATGATGCAATCTCAAAACTGAAGATTGCTGCAGAAATTCACACAGAGACTGGTACATGGACATTTTCAAACTGGATATGGACACTCTTTGCTACTTGGGGCTGGAAACTACTGACTATTCTATGTATACTACTGGTGATGCTATTTACATGCTGTACTTGTATACAATGTGGTCCTATGCTTTGCTCCATGTGCATCACTGCTTATACACCGGCCAAAAGAAATATTGCAGATATAAAAGCACAGCAAATGTTGAATAAAGAGATAGTTGAGATGATGAACATCAATGTACAGGATGCATATCTAGATTACCCCAGATAAACAAATGCCTTAAGCTAATGCTGAAAGGGTCATCTGTTGTAATTTGGCAGCGATTAGGTTAAGCATTAGCAGAAGACATCTTGTATTTAGAGACTGTCTTGTCCATTTTGCGGAATCCATTTTGTATTTCTGGCAGCCATTTTGTTTGCCATGTGCTTGCCATGTGCTCTGTACTACCTTCCTGCTAACTGCTCTTGAAATCTGCCTAGAAACGAGATATATTTAGCCTCTCCTGTTTCGCACATGCTGTGCTGAGCTTGCAGCTGTTGTTAATCCATATCTGTCAGGATGTGTTTACTAGAAACTAGCCACTGTTAGCTCCTCCTACTTGTCGACCCTGCATTTTCTGTATGACCTTATATGTACCTAAAACCAGAATTCTGTACTTGTACCGCCTTCATTTGAGCCCCTGTGTGGGTTTAAAAGGACCAAGCTCCTTCCAGTCAGTGTGCTACTTCATGCATTACCGAAGGGTGCTGTGTGAATGTAGTTCCACCTCATGAGGTTTAATAAACTTTGTCTTTTCTATTCCAGTTTCTGTGCCAACTTCTTCCTATTGGTCTGAGGACTCTGTGCAGAGAAGTGCAAATCCCTTGCACTGGTAGGCCTTGCTGAGGCTCACCACCACATTGGTAAGCACTCATAGCAGGCCACACCCCCTCTGCCAACCACTCTACAAACACACTCCAGGTGCGCTCTTGGAAGGGGATTGAAGTCCCCTTCGCTCCTGGGGGTCCTTTAGGGGCCAACTAGCCTACCTCTTACCTCCAGTAATCCCAACACAGTGGGATTGCTAAGAGGCCACGCCCACTTTCTCCACCACTTTCTCCACCACTCTGCAAATGCACCCTGTGGCTCGGTTTAAGATGGGGCATTAAGTCCCTTGAATCCTGAGGATCCCTGGGGGCCAACTAGCCCACCAGGTAACTCCAGTAAGTGCCACAGAGCTGCATTGCATTGCAGGGTGGTGGTCTGAGGCGGATTTAATTCCCCAACTTACAACACACCAGGGGGTGCGTTTGCAGAATGCTGCAGGGAGGGTGAGGGGACTCCGGCGCAATGCCCTCTTTTTTGTTAAGGGGGTGTGTGGTCCCCTTTTTTCCCATTTTTGGGGCCCTAGGGACCCTATCCCCAGAGCCTGACCTCTATTTTTTAATGAAATCAAATAATAAACTGGAAGGGAGCCACATGGCCCCCCCTCCCGAGGGTAATTTTGGTACCGGGGACCCCATCCCCCGGGATATGGCCATATATTTATTTATTCCATTCATAAATTTTTTAGGAGGGGCTACGTGGCCCCCCTCCTGAGGCCTCTATTAGCCCTGGGTAACCCATCCAGCGGGGGCTGTGCCTAATTTTTTAATTAATATTTTGTATTTATTGATGGAGGGAGCCACGTGGCCCACCCTCCTGCACCACTTCTGGCCCCGGGGACACAATCCCCCAGGCCGGCCCTTTCTGTTGGGGGGGGGGGGGTGCCTCAATCCCCCATGGTCCCTGCCAGCTCCCGCCTCCTGCGGTAGCCGGCATTTCTTTTCCACAAGGGGAGCTGCTGACATGCAGCTCCCATTTGCACCTGCGTGGCATTTCTCAATTCCACACACTAGTTTAGAAGTTTAGAATGAAAAAGTGTTCAGTTGCATTAAACCTCACATCGGGGCAGACATGGCTTTGGCGGCGATGGGACTGCATTATTACAGGGCACATCTCAGCACCAGCTTCTGCAAGAGCGAGGTACTTGCGAAGTACTCGATAAACACCGCTAAGCACGTGCCAAGTTTCTTCAGCTAGCGCCTCTGATGCTTGTGAAACTGGATGTGATCATGAAAGCACGAGTGGTGGCATAATTTCACGTTTGTTTATGCAGAATAATGGCAGGGCTGGACAGCTCTGGATTGGATGGTGCCTGCAATGGCCAGTCCAGCCCTGCCTGCACTATGAGGTGATGTAAGTTCAATCGTAATGCCTGCAAGTGCATGTGTGAAAGGTTGCTCTCTGTGTGCTCCAAGCATGGGTATGTTGGCACTGGCTACATGATCCTTTGCGCCCTTTGATGTGGAGGTGACACTGGCAAATTGCTTTGCTCAACTCTCTAAAGCAGTTACCTGGATATGAATCAGGCCCAGACTGGCCGTTGTGGGCACTGGGCAATCCCCCGGTGCGCCGCAAGGGTGCGGGCCGGGTTTGGGCCGAGGGGGCCGTTTTTGCAACATAGCTGCAAAAGCGGCCCGGTAACAAAATTGGCCGAAAACCGGCCGCGACAAAGAGCTCGGTCGCACCCCCAGGGGGCCGGCCGAGCACTTTGCCAGGGCCGGTTTTAATTCTCAGTCCGGCCCTGATATGAATGAAGTCTTAAGGTGAAGCTTGGCGTGAAATAGTGCAGATCGACTTTCACTAGGTCTGTCATTGTTACAGTGTGCTTGTCATTATGCGATGAAAAGACACCGGTTTAGAGGGGGAGGAGTCAGGGCCGGACTGAGAATTAAAACCAGCCCTGGCAAAGTGCTCGGCCGGCCCCCTGGGGGTGCGACCGAGCTCTTTGGCGCGGCCGATTTTGTTACAGGGCCGCTTTTGCAGCTATGTTGCAAAAACGGCCCTGTAACAAAAACGGCCCCCTCGGCCCAAAACCGGCCCCCACTCTTGAGGCGCACCGGGGGATTGCCCGGTGCCCACAACGGCCAGTCCGGGCCTGGGAGGAGTGGATAAAGAAATGTGACGTATTATGGGCCTGTGGCAGCTCTCATTAGCTTCTTTAGGGAAAGCTGCTGCTTTGCCCTTTTGCACCCCTGCTACTTGCCTGACGCCCTGGGGCTGAAGGTCATGAATGCAGGTTCAGGAACAGAGAGTCAGAGAGAAGCCAGGGTGCTGAAACCCACGTTTTCCCCACAGTTTCCACTTTTGTCCTCACCCGACCCACTCCATCAGTGGCAAGCAGGAGACAGATATGAGGCAAAGGAGTCAACCCTGTGATGCCATCAGGGGTTTAAAGGTCGCAGGATGTCACTGCCCTCAGCTGCCTGTGTTTTGGTAAATGGAGGCACATGACGGCATGTTTGAGTAGCGGAAACAGATGGAGAGAAATGGAGCTTGCCTCGTTCATGTCTTTTTTATTAGACTGAGGTTTTTGTGACTTCTTTCTACTAAGCGGTGCGTGCAGTGTCATGTGCTGACCGTGTGGTCCCAGGGTGAAAGAGAGGAAAGTGGCAAAATAATGTCCAGCAACAAGTGGAAAGAGGCAAAATAAATATCAGTAAGGAGCAGAAAGAGGTAAAGTAGAGGTCGTAAACAAACAGAAAGAGGCAAAATAGTGGTCAGCAGTGAGTTGAAAGGGGCAAATTAAAGGCCAGCATCGAACAGAAAGAGGCAAAATAGAGATCAGAAACGAGCATAAAGAGGCAAGATAGAGGTCAGAAATTGGCAGGAAGAGGAAAAATAAAGGCCAGAAACGAGGAGAAAGAGACAAAATAAAGGTCAGTAACGAGAAGGAGGCAAAATAAAGGTCAGAAGTGAGAAGAAAAAAGGCAGAAAATGAGCAGAGAATGAGTAGAACGTACTCAGGCACTCATGCGCCCACTTACAGAACAACTCCAACACTCTCACACCCATTCACAGATGCCGAAAGACACTAATGCACCCATTACAGAATAACACATACTCTCTCTCACCCACTCACAGATCTACTCAGATACTCACAACTGACTCACAAGACCCACTCAGAGACTCACACACCCACTCACAGACCCACCCAGAGATTCACGCACCCACTCACAGATCCACTCAGACACTCAGGCAGTCACTCAGCGACTGACTGACACTCTAATGGAGCATTCACAAGCCCACTCAGCCCACTGAGACACTCTCACACACACCCACATACCCACTCAGACACTCATGCATCCTCTCAGACACTGACACACCCACTCACACTCCCAGTGAAACACTCACCCACTTAGGAATGCCTAAAAACACATCTCAGAATAAATGAATGGGAACCGCCTGAAATTTATTGCAGAAAAAACAGAAGTATTGTTCTTCAGTGTTACTGCAACAACACCTCAAAACACAAAAACAATGTGTTTTTAATATAAAAACACACTAAGGATACTCATAATAATACCTATTTACAAAACCTCTAGCCTATAAGTTAAAAAAAACATTTGCTATATTATACTAAATGCACCAATTAATATTTCATGGTGGTCTTGTGGTACTACTGCGAGCCTTGGAACAGAATGGACCAACATAGCTGCGTTGCTTGAGAGTCTTGTCCTAGGCTATGGCAGTATCACAGTTGTACAGCGGCAACACAAAATTGGAGTAAAAACAAGTTATAACAAATAAAAACATCAGGCATCCTCAAAATTTGACCTAGGTACAAGACCTCTGCTTTCTTTTAATGTTATACTTTGAGGATGATATGCTGAGTACATCAGCATTCCCTGAGGGGCTTGTCATTGGTTGTGGTAGTCCTTGATAGTACTGTATTAGCACACAAAGATTTAAAAAAACAACAACAGAAGGTAGATTGGTTACAATAGTATTGTTAATGAGTTGAAAAATCTAAAATGTAAAAATGATATCATAATTAACGTTCAATATAATGCTAGATTTCATAGTTTCATACATAAGCTCAAATGCACCACATATAGAATTTGTGAACAATATTTATCACAAACTTATTATAAAGACGATACAAGTAATGTCCAATTTTTTAGAAAAAAATCCACTTTATTCTTCCATTTATGTTCAAGAACAGCCGACGCGTTTCGTCCCAAGCGGGACTTCTTCAGGGTTGTATTATAATAAAACAAATCATACAAACATACAATTAAAATCATGACATATTAGTCTGCTCAGCCGAGCAGTAATAGCCACAAACTAAAAAAGAACAAAGTTTACTGGCATTACAGAGGTTCAATTCTATCAAAACATGCATTTGGCGCTTTTGATAACAGACCCTTGAGCCACAGATTCCCCAAGTACAGAACCATATTCTTTAACCCCTTTGATGCGGCGCAAATATCCCTCCCCAGTGCTGCACTGTCCATTGGAACTAGTGCTGAATGGACGTCCAATGGTCGTGCGCAGCACTGGGGAGGTAGTGCATGCGACGACCGTTGGACGTTCGCAGCACTGAAGGGGTTAAAAAACAAAACAAGAATTTACACATACAGTTGAATTGATCTCAGTTCATTCCTCATTGGACCATGCGAAGTGAAGGAAAAAATGTCAAAAAGTGGAGGGTATTTGTATAAAATTCAAAGTAAGGAGAGAATCACATACAAAGATGATAGATGATATCTATCTGCATTTTTATCTTTATTATTATTATGATTATTATTATTGACAACAGGGAGGAGGGTACATTTCTAAAGTAAATTTGAATGGCAGCACTACGTAACATAAAGGAGACTAGGAAAAGGTGATGTTGGAACCTACTGTGAAATATGAATATGGGTAAAGTAGCTGGTCATGTAAGGCAAATGGCAGTTGGAATTGTTGGTGGGAGTGATATCGTCCGTACCAATCTATATTAAACAGGGAAATAAATAAGAATATGTGTATAAGAAATGTGTATGAGGAACAGCTGAAAGTAAAACATAGGTCCTCCATGACCTGATAGGTCTCCCCTCCCTTTTAATTTAAAAGCGACCAGGAATGGAAACTATACTAAGAAAGTAGGGAAAGTCACTCACAACTGCATGGATGTGGTGAAATATATCTGATTACTTTTTCGAAGGAGACAAGATCCCTGGTCAAGGATATTGATGGGTAGGCTGTAGTGAAGACTGTGAACAAAGTATCAACGAAAGAAAAAAACAGCAATATATGAATATGAATATAAGTAAGAGTATATGTATCATTTGACCAAAACACTCCCCAAACTTTCCCCTATTGGTCCAAACGATCGAGAGGTATGTGTGCATGTAGCACAATCAGAGTTGTGTGCCGACTTTGGACCCTAGTCAAGAAAGAGAGACAACACAGGCAATAATAAACACTGTTCTATTTCAACAACTAACATTATTGAAATTCAAATGGTATTTACACAGCATATTATATAAATTAGGCGTAATCTACCCAATCTCCCCTAGGGGGACCCCTAATAGTTCCTAGTCAAAGAAAGCATTCCCATTCTGGAAGTGCTTACCCCTGATCATTTCGAGGGTCAAAAACGACTTCTATCTGCAGACTGGGCACCTTCCAAATGATGTGCCCCTTGGAGCCTACGATTGAAAGGATAGGTATACTAAAAAGTAAAATGGCCTTTAATAAATCTTAAGTTCATAGGGCCAGGCATAAGGAGGAAGGACTTTTTTACCTGGTATCCAAAGTAATAAGTCAGATCGGCATTTTCAGTTGAAACCGGGAACTTTCTCTCTGGCCACTGCCGATTCTATGGGAGACGAGGAACAGGGTTAAGTAACTTGAGTAAACAAGGGGGGGCTCAGGGGGATAATCAATGTGGATAGGAGACAGCCTTGTTGTGCCAGCGTAATGTACCATTGCTTTTGCAGAGTACTCAAGCTGTGCGTTTTAAGCATAAATAGTGAGTGGTCCTAAATCCAATCCTAAGCTGATCCCATTACAGTCCCCCTGCTGATCAGCGTGAAATAACGCTAACTTGCCGGTTGCCTGACAAGAATAAATGAATGCCAATTAAGTAGCGTATGACTGCGATTACCCAAGAAATCCGTATATAAGCATCCTCTCACATATGAGCAGGGCGAGCCAGCGGATGAGTATAGCGAATTTAATCTCGAAAATGTTATTTTAAAATGAGTACGACAGCTGGCAGAATAAGAGTCTGCGTTAGTCGGTCATGGGAATAAAATGCCAAATCTAGTAAAATCGCATCCCCCAAGTTACCCTGGGCCATAAGTTATTCTCGGGATCGCCTAATTAGCATGTGCGCTTACCGCGGGAGCATGGGAAGTGCTCGATCAGTCTCCTCCGAACATAGACGTTCCTCCAGTCCTTATAGCACCTGGTGGTGTGGGGTCATGGATGACGTTACTATATATACACTTGGAAATAGAGAAATTAGAAACACATGTGTGTATGTAACCAGGGAAAAAGGACACCGCAACCTGTTCTGCAGGGTAAAGTCTATAGTTCTTACGGACTAACCGGAGGAGAGAAAAGAAGACAGAGTAATGCAATATGAATAGCTTTTAAGTCAGTTACGATGAGTAGGGGCGGCGGCCATGTTGGAACGGTAAAGGGTAGTACTAGAAATTCCAAAATGCTAGATTTCACGTTAGTAGCTCACAATAAAAAAAAATCTCTGAAAATCACAGAAAAAAACTAACAGTTAAAGTGGTGTTATAGTTAAGTAAAAATATCACTCTTTTTGCATTTTTTAAAACTTTTAAAAACACTGAAATTCAGCAGTTATAGTTAACTGAGCTAATTATAACTTGCACACCCACCATCCTCTACTTATGTCCTACACATTACATCACATTACATGTTCAATGACATTGACTACATCACTGATGACCACTCCTCAAGTTAAACTTTAAGTGGCGTGACTATGTGTAAAAAAATGAAAACATTCAGGCCCTTAGCACATGCTATTGCACTGGGCCTTCCTCCTGCACAGAGAACTCAGTAGATGGGAACATTGTTCAGCAGAACCTACTATGCACAGTCTTTGCCCGACACATAGGTTAGAATTTGAATTTGAATTTAAAAATATTTATATAGCGCTCTTCTACCACGCGGTTTCTTGGCGCTTTTGGACTGCAAGGGGTGACAGAAGCAGAGAGGGATCAGACCTTGTAGGCTTGGGAAAAGAGCAGAGTCTTGAGACCCTTCCGAAACTCGATGTAGGAGGATGTCGTCCGGAGTTCCGTCGGAAGGGAGTTCCAGAACGCAGGAGCGAGAACTGCAAATTTGGTTCCTCCGGCCTTTTTCTTACGGAAACGGGGGGTAGTTAGCAGGGCCTGGTTGGTGGATCGAAGCTCGCTACCAGGTATATAAGGTTTGATGGCGGAGCAAATAAACTCCGGGGCGGTGCCCATTTTGGCCTGGAAGGTGGTACAGCCAAGTTTAAACAAGGCTCGCTCTTTCACCGGCAGCCAGTGCAATGCCTGCATTAAGGGGGTAACCCGATGGAATTTTGGCAGACCGTGGATCAGGCGAGCTGCCTGATCCTGCACTAGCTGCAAACGGTGAATGGCGTAGGCTGGAGCGCCATTGTAAATGATGTTGCCGTAGTCAAGGCGCGAGAGCACCATGGCCATCACTATGATTTTTAACGCAGGCAGAGAGAAAAAGCGAGAAATCTTCCTGATAGTTCTCAGAGAAAAAAAAACAGAGTTAGAGTGAGCAGACCAGTCCCTCACCACACCCTACTTCGCACATCCATTGCCTTGCTAAAAATTCTCAATAATAATAATAATAATTCTTTATTGTTTGATTAATTAAAATCCTACAATCCAACATTATACATATAATATATACTCCAATATAAAACAACTAAAACAAGATAATTATAGCAGCATCAAATTTGTTCAAACCAGTTGCAATAGATAAAATCAATTTCATGGTGTATATATATAAAATATTAACTTCATAACATAGACAAAGTTTTATACTGTAGGTAATCAAAAGGTAGGGAGGAGGATAGAGGGTCCATTCATTACCACAGTTACACTTATACAATCATCAAAAAGAATGGACACTAGTTACTACTTAACCGTTGGTTAAGATGGAACACTCTCATAAATGCGGTGTTGTACGTGCGGTATATATCTTTCTTCCGCCCCTCACTCGCGTTAAGGCATTCATCATTGAGTGCTCCAAAGACGTGCTATATGCCAAGCCTCACCCAGAGGCAACCTCTGGCGCAAGTAGCAGTGTCCAGAGATAAAAAGAGGGGGCACCCAAAAAAAAATGTAAAAAACGAATACTGCACCAGTGGGAAATTTTTTAATGAAAAGGTGAAGTATTTGTTATTAAAAAGGGGGTTTGCGGTATCACTGGAGGTCGAGTTAATGGATCTCCTTATACCTTAGTATCTACATCGTCAACATGTTTCTGCTCCAGCCGGGTCTACGGAACATTCGTCAGGACAGTACAATACAAATAACAAATAACGAAGAAATTACTTGCACAATTTGTGTAGTAATGTTATTCCAAGTGTTGCTTTTTTCGAAATATTCTCTCGAAGTTATCGTATTAGACTTCAACAGGCGGCAACAGGACTCTCTGGTCCCAGACAGCACGAGGGAAGTTCCCAGGACTTGTGCTGTCTCTGCCCCTGGATCGAAAAAAGCAACACTTGGAATAACATTACTACACAAATTGGGCAAGTAATTTCTTCGTTATTTGTTATTTGTATTGTACTATCCTGACGAATGTTCCGTAGACCCGGCTGGGCGATATGGAGCAGAAACATGTTGACGATGTAGATACTAAGGTATAAGGAGATCCATTAACTCGACCTCCAGTGATACCGCAAACCCCCTTTTTAATAACAAATACTTCACCTTTTCATTAAAAAATTTCCCACTGGTGCAGTATTCGTTTTTTACAACTTTTTTTGGGTGTCCCCTCTTTTTATCTCTGGACACTGCTACTTGTGCCAGAGGTTGCCTCTGGGTGAGGCTTGGCATATAGCACGTCTTTGGAGCACTCAATGATGAATGCCTTAACGCGAGTGAGGGGCGGAAGAAAGATATTGGAAAGGGGCGACCATTCGGTCCCCCCGAACGTATGGTGGAGGACCCCGATCCCCCCGGGAGGCCATCTTGGGCAGGAGGCGAGTCTCGGCTGGTATGCCCGAAGCGGCGTAGCCGGGGCGCGCCTTTTTCCCGCCCTGGAGTGGGTTGTCCTAGGCACTGACGCGGACGGCCACGCCCTCGGGGCAGGCGGAGGCGGGTTTACGCCCACCCGAAGACGGATAAAAGGAGCAGCAAGTCAAGAAAGCATCCTCTTGTTCCTGTGCTCTGAAGCTGCACCTCCCCGCTGCACGTGAGCTCGAGACGGAACGAAGAGCCAATTTTGAGCGTTGTAATCTTTCTCTTTGTTTTACAGATATCTTCGCTTGAGAATGCCGGGCAAGAAGGTCGGAAAGCGGGTCGGGACCGATCAGATGCTCCGCATGCTCATAAAGGAGGTAGCCGATTTGAAGAAGCAGATGGCGGCTAAGAACGGGGAGGGAGGACCGAAGCGAGTCATCGGACCAGCTTTGCCAGGAGTAGTCCCTGGCGGGAGAGGCAAGAGGTCCAAAAGGGGGGCACTTGGGGGGGAAACCCCGGTTCCCGATACTCCACTTGAGGAGACAACCTCGGTTCCGAAGGAGGGGCATCCGATCCCCGTGGTGGTCACCCCGTGAACGGGGAAGATATGCCTCCCGAGTTGGCGGCGCAATTAGCAGCGTGGTTGGGAAAAGATAGTGAGGGCACCACGGCTGACGACGCCCGGGCAGTAATGAGACAACTGCGGGAATCTAGAGAGGCTGTGAAGGCACCATCTTCTGTTCCCCCGCAGGTTCTGGTGGCTGAAAATGCAGCAGGCCCAAGTTCGGCAGCAAATGCAGCATCTAGTTCAGGTAAGCGGCCATTGCCGATTGCGGGGGAGGGGTCTGTACCTTCACGAAGGGAGAGAGTGGCCCAGCATGTTCCACTGGAAATTAAGGAAAAGATTTGGGCGGATAAGTATGTGAACATGTTTTCTTTGCTTACCGATCATTACGAGATGGAGCATGTGAAGAGCCAAAAGGAGCTCATGCATCCGAGTGTTTGGCGCGCAAAAATGGCCGCCTTTAAGGTTGACGAAAGCATAGGTACTTGGGGCAGAGCGTGGGGCATTTTTACCTCCATCATGGGTGAGCGCAGGCCCGAGTTGTTGACCGAGTTGCCTATTTACCAGTCACGTATCATGGAGTATTCTCTGGCATACGAGGGCAATCAGTGGTTCTGTTATGACAATATTTTTAGAAAAGCTAAAGAGCATGACCCAGCTCTAACATGGGATTGTTTCGACTCCATCTCGTGGCAGAAAATGGAGAGTTCAGGAATGTTAAAAGTGCCTTTGTCAGGGAGTAACGGGGGTGAATCGTCCCGCCAATCCTCTGGGACACCCTTTCGGACGGGTGCGGGTAACGAGCACCACTCGAAGTCGAGTGGCAACGCAGGTAAAAGGGGGATTTGTTGGAATTTTAACAGGGGAAAATGTACGAGGCCCCAGGGGTCATGCAAGTTCAGACATGAATGTGGAGGGTGTGGGCAGTCATCCCATCCTGAGTCCATGTGCAGAGCCAAGATGGGTGATAACGGTGGTAGGGGAAGCGCCAAACAGGTCTGAAATAGTCCGAGGGGCGCCTCTACCTACCCCGATTGATACCATGGCAATGATTCCTTGGCTCAACGAATACCCGGATCATGCTTCCGCTGGGGTGTTGCGGGACGGGTTTTCATATGGTTTCCGCATCCCAGTGGGGGATTTTCAGGGTGTAGCACACTGTAAGAACCAACTGTCGGTCTTGCAGCATACGGCGGTGGTACAGGTAAAGATTGGGAAAGAGGTGACTCGAGGTCGTGTCGCCGGTCCATTCGATTTGCCACCGGTTGCTAACTTTGTTTGTTCCCCTCTAGGGGTGGTCCCCAAGAAGGACCCGGGTGAGTTTAGGCTAATACATAACTTGTCAGCCCCACATGGTCTTTCCGTGAATGATGCGATAGACCCGGAAGTATGTTCGGTGCGGTACGCATCTTTCGATGAGGCCGTCGCCATGCTGAATCGCCTGGGGCCCGGGGCGCTGATGGCAAAATCAGACATTGAGTCAGCGTTCCGGTTGCTCCCGGTGCACCCAGCCGATCAGCGTCTCCTTGGTTTTATGTTTCAGGGTCGCTATTACATGGATAGATGTATGCCGATGGGGTGCTCTATATCCTGTGCCTATTTTGAAAAATTCAGTTGTTTTCTGCAATGGGTATTCACAAGGAAGACGGGTTTTCAGCATGTTATGCATTATCTCGATGACTTTCTGTTCTTGGGGGCAGCCAGGGATCCTGAATGTGGACAGGCCTTACATGAATTCTGTGTCTTAATGAACCATTTTGGTGTGCCATTGGCGCCAGGTAAGACTGTGGGTCCCTCAACTTTGCTCGAGTTTCTCGGGATCGAGCTCGACTCGGAAGAAGGTTGTTTTAGATTACCCAGAGAAAAAGTGTTAAAATTCAGGACATCCCTTGAAACATGTATTCGTGCGACAAAAGTAAACTTACATCAATTGCAACAAGTGGTGGGCCAGTTGAATTTTGCCCTGAGAGTAATGCCAATGGCCCGTCCCTTTTCCCGCTCGATTGCACAAGCCATGGTCGGCCTGAAGGAGGGACATCACCGCACGAGGCTCTCGGCAGAGGTTCGCCAGGACATGCGCATTTGGTTGGCATTTCTGGCGGATTTCAATGGTCGAATTGTCTGGAACAAACCAGCGGTGTCCTCCGAGGAGCTGGGGCTTTGGACAGATTCGGCGGGGAGTTTAGGTTTTGGTGCCGTATTTGGTACACAATGGTCGGCTCAAAAGTGGCCGTCATGGTGGCACGAGTGCGGGCTGACGAGTAACATTGCTTTTCTTGAACTCTTCCCTATTTTGGTGGCCTTGAAAACATGGCCGGAGGGGTTTCGGGATCACTCTGTGGTGTTCTGGTCTGATAACATGACTGTGGTTGAGTGTATCAATAGTCAGGCAGCACGTTGCAAATGGATTCTGAGACTGCTCAAAGAAATTGTGTTATTGTGTATGCAGTTGAATGTGCTCTTTAGGGCAAGACATGTCCCGGGGGTACTGAACCAGGCGGCTGATGCGCTTTCTCATTTCCGTATGCAGGCCTTCTGGGGTTTTCTGCCCACAGCGGACCCGGTGGCGGCACCCTTTCCCGAAGCTCTCTGGTCTCTCGGTGCCCCGAACTACAAAACCTCGTGGGAGAGAGTTTAGCACCCAGGACAAGGAAGGCATATGAAGGGGCGTTCCGTTCCTATTGGTCCTTTTTGGGTTCTGCTGGGGGGGAGCTTTGGGGACAGGAAGAGCCTGTCATAAAATTTTTGCTGTCTTTACATCAGGCAGGCAAATCAGTAGCTATGGCCCAGAGGCATCGGGCCGCCATTTCCTTTATGGCAAAGGCTCATGGGATCCAGGACCCGACAGCGTCTTTCGTGGTGCAGAAAGCGCTACGTGGGTGGCAACGCCTTGAGGGTCGCAGAGTAGATGAGAGGCACCCGATAGGTTTGGATAGGTTGGCCCCGTTATTGTCCGTACTCCCTGCAACGTGTTCATCCCAGTATGAAACAGTGTTATTCCGAGCCGCATTTGCGCTAGCATTCCATGGGGCTATGCGGGTAAGCGAACTAGTGGCGAAGAACAAGCAGGATACGATGGGGGGACTGTGCCGGGAGCACATTCAAGTCAAGGTGGAGACGATGACTGTCTCGTTTGTCAGGTCCAAAACCGATCAGGGCGCGGTTGGGGACTGCATAATCATTCAGAGGATTCCCGGGTCTTCCATGTGCCCTGTTGTTTGCGTAGAGGAATATTTAGCGCAGAGGGTGGCATCATGGGGGGGGACCTTGTTGAGACACGCTGACGCCACCCCACTGACGAGGTTTCAGTTCCAGCGGGTGCTTGCGATGTCAATTTCGGCCGCGGGCTTGAACCCCAGCGAGTTCGGGCCCCATTCCTTTCGGATAGGGGCTGCTACTGAGGCTACAGCCAGGGGTCTGAGTGTTGAAAAAGTAAAACGTTTGGGGCGTTGGTCCTCGAACTGTTACAAAAGGTATGTGCGGTTGCACATGTTGTGAAGCTGTAATGATGTACTCACACTTCCTGTTTTTGTTTGGTTTTCAGTTGCGCAAGCTTACGAGGCGGGGCGGACTATGCAGTCGACCCGACACCTGGGGACCAGCGGTCAGACATCACCGGCTGCGAAAAAGGAGGTGTGGTTCGTGGGCCACTCATACGTGAGGCGTGCCGCGGACGTATTCAAAGCAGGTGACATGATTCACATGGCTGGGGAATACGGGTACAGGGTGACCTTCCACGGAAGGGGCGGGCTCTGTATTGACCAGTTTCAATCCTTTTTCGAGGGTTTGTTAGGGCGGACAAGGTCACCGCCGTCTATAATCATAGTCCATCTTGGGGGCAACGATTTGGTGGCCACTGGTAGACGACTTCTTCTCGAGGCAGTGCTCTCCACAGTAAGTTGGTTGGCAAGAAGAGTTCCAGGGTGCACAATTGCATGGTCCCATATGATTCCACGGAAAGTGTGGCGGGGGGCTATTTCGGTTTCTGCTCTGAATCACTCAGTAAAGAAAGTAAATAACAAATTGGGTAGATTGTTTCGTTCAAGTACACTGCATTCTGTTCCGCATGGTTGTATCAAGGGGGACAGTATGTATTTGGGGGATGGGGTTCATTTGTCCCGGGTGGGCAATGAATTACTCATAGGTGACCTCATAGCTTGGCTAAAGAGTTTAAACCATGACCTTTAGGCAGGAGTTGTTGTGGGGGTCCGGATAGCCGGTCAACTATCCGGCCTGTGGCGGTAAGGTCATGATCGGTGAGCAGTAATTTGAAGATCCCTATGGGGGGGCGTCACCCATTACGGATGGGAGCGCTCGGGGGAGGTGGCCATTGGCCCCTCAACGGGGAGGCGGTCCCTTCTAAGGATGGGCCGCCGGAAGGAAAGGAAAGGCGGTCAAGGCCCCTTCCTGGATAGGAGGGGCTACGGGCCCTCCTGGGGAATTTCCCGGGGCCAGGACATCTGCGACGGCAGATGGGGTAAGTTGTGTGGGGTTTGGGAGGGAGTTTACGCGACCTTTTAGACACCTCACACGAGTCCTCGGACGACCGTTAAATGGCGTCGAGTTCATTGGGGCCCCCGTCAAGTCAAAGGGAAATTGGTAGATGCACTTGAGGTACGCCTCTGTGCGGTCGCCCCCCTCACAAGTGAGGGGGGTATTTCTGGTTTAGGGATCTGACACCGGTTACGACCTTGCCGTTGGCCCTTAGCGTTAGGATGTACAATTTCAAGTCAAATGTTTTGTAGGATGTTAGTTCGGCTAGGAGAACCTTTCTATTAGAGATCTGTTAAGGTTAGCCAAACATCGTAATGTGGATATGAAATTGTACATAATATGAAACTGTTATTTTAATGTTTTAATTTTGTTTCATATTTTAATAAATACGGCCGGGAGGGTCACTCCCTCCCGCCTTCCAAAAGTTCAGAACCGTTTCCGGTTTCCCATCCTTGGGGTTTGTGTCGAGAGGGGGTGGCGGGTATCTCAGCCATATGGAAAGGGGTGACCATTCGGTCCCCCCGAACGTATGGTGGAGGACCCCGATCCCCCCGGGAGGCCATCTTGGGCGGGAGGCGAGTCTCGGCTGGTATGCCCGAAGCGGCGTAGCCGGGGCGCGCCTTTTTCCCGCCCTGGAGTGGGTTGTCCTAGGCACTGACGCGGACGGCCACGCCCTCGGGGCAGGCGGAGGCGGGTTTACGCCCGCCCGAAGACGGATAAAAGGAGCAGCAAGTCAAGAAAGCATCCTCTTGTTCCTGTGCTCTGAAGCTGCACCTCCCCGCTGCACGTGAGCTCGAGACGGAACGAAGAGCCAATTTTGACCCACCCACCAGCCTCTGAAGACAGCAAGTTGTTTCTAAATAAAGTTTGGACGTGGTAACCGTATTTCTTACAGGTTGTGATGATTGTTGTGTTATTTCGAGTATGCAATAAAGGAGAATGCTCATTTACAGTATGTTTGTTTTAAATAAAGTAATGTTGCACTAGTGTTGATCAGTAATCATACGTAACTAGTTATGATCGCCTTCTTTGTTTTTCATTAGTAATTTTAGCCATTTGTCGTATTTATTTTGGTCGGGCGGTAAGGTCATGATCGGTGAGCAGTAATTGGAAGATCCCTATGGGGGGGCGTCACCCATTACGGATGGGAGCGCTCGGGGGAGGTGGCCATTGGCCCCTCAACGGGGAGGCAGTCCCTTCTAAGGATGGGCCGCCGGAAGGAAAGGAAAGGAGGTCAAGGCCCCTTCCTGGATAGGAGGGGCTACGGGCCCTCCTGGGGAATTTCCCGGGGCCAGGACATCTGCGACGGCAGATGGGGTAAGTTGTGTGGGGTTTGGGAGGGGGTTTACGCTACCTTTTAGACACCTCACACGAGTCCTCGGACGACCGTTAAATGGCGTCGAGTTCATTGGGCCCCCGTCAAGGCAAAGGGAAATTGGTAGATGCACTTGAGGTACGCCTCTGTGCGGTCGCCCCCCTCACAAGTGAGGGGGGTATTTCTGGTTTAGGGATCTGACACCGGTTACGACCTTGCCGTTGGCCCTTAACGTTAGGATGTACAATTTCAAGTCAAATGTTTTGTAGGATGTTAGTTCGGCTAGGAGAACCTTTGTATTAGAGATCTGTTAAGGTTAGCCAAACATCGTAATGTGGAAATGAAATTGTACATAATATGAAACTGTTATTTTAATGTTTTAATTTTGTTTCATATTTTAATAAATACGGCCGGGAGGGTCACTCCCTCCCGCCTTCCAAAAGTTCAGAACCGTTTCCGGTTTCCCATCCTTGGGGTTTGTGTCGAGAGGGGGTGGCGGGTATCTCAGCCTAATACCGCACGTACAACACCGCATTTATGAGAGTGTTCCATCTTAACCAACGGTTAAGTAGTAACTAGTGTCCATTCTTTTTGATGATTGTAAAAGTTTTATACTGTGCTAATGTTTTCTTAACTGTGATCTTCCAAATTGTCTATTACTCTTAGAAGAAACTTTACAAAAGCAGAATTCATAAATATGTAATTGGAATGCAGACACCTAATGAAAGCTTTCCTACATGACCTTACTCCTAGTATGTTAAAAAGTGTCTTAGATGTAGTTTTTTTTTCAGATCGCAGTTCGGGGCAGATGCATAACAAATGAATAATATTCTTCTTTCCAATTTTACATAATCTACATAATGTGTTTCCTTCCAGCTTTATCCATGGAGGGAGATGGCATAGTCCAGGTAATACACCAAATCTTGCCTTTATAAAGATTTGTTTGTTTTTTAATGACCATGGTATTGGTAAGTATTAATGAATCTGTTTTTTTGTAAACCCACTCATCATTGGCCACGCATGTTTTCTTTTTGCAAATATATCTTTATCTCGTATGATTGACAGGTGATTTGTTATTTTATTATTTGTCTTTTTGAACGATTCATTGGTAATTTTGGTATTCCAGATTTACTTCACATAAAATTCTTCCAGTTCTATATTTAAATATTTCCAGGCTTGCAATTTTCTGTTGTTATTTATTTCTTGCCATAGTAGCTGAGACATTTGATTTTCATGGTCATTTTTACCCTGTTCCATACTTTGAAAAATTGTCCCTTTCTTGCCAACAACTGGATATTTAGGCCAACCTACAGCCTTATTTGTGCTGGTGATGCATTATCTGGTAGATGAAAAGGGATTTAAAGATTTTTGAGACTTCATTGTTTATAGTCACAGTATCTTTCCCACTTAATGCCTCGCTACGGTATGTTAAAGTGGGCAAGAGTTTTGCAGATATAACCTGAAAAAGAGGGCGATAAGTAAGGTTTCCTAATGATTTCTGCAGGATCCTAAATGCTGCTGTCAAAGCATTTGCTTTCCTTTGTGTATCTAGTTTTTGCGGGCGAACGTTTCCATTGTCAGTGAATAATACTCCCAGGTACCTGTATGTTTCAGCTTGTTCTAACTGGATGTTCTCCAGAAACCATTTGGATTTATGTTTTAATCTTACGTTTTTAGTGATAACCATAACTCTTTGTTTTGTTTATCACCATTCTGTTCTCTTTTGAATATGAGGATATTCAATCTATTAGGCATTGTAATCCCACTTTTATTTGGCTCAGGAGAATCACATTGTCTGAATATAGCATATTAGAAATTTGCTTGCCAGCTAATTTTGGCAGGTGTGCGTTTATTTCATCTAGGACCTGCATTAAATTTGCTAAAAACAAATTAAAAAGTAGAGGGGCTAATACACATTCCTGTTTAAGACCATCTGTTGTTATTATTTCTTTTGTCAGAGTCTGGCCCTCCCCCATCCACACTCTAACCCATGTATTGGTGTACAGAAGTTGAATTAGTTTTAGCAATTGCTCTGGAATATTTTTTTGCTGCAGTTTTCTACATAAAAGGCATCTGTGCACATAATCAAAAGCCGATCTAAAATCTACAAAGCACAAGTACAAAGCTTGTTTCGTTAAAATTGTTTTGTTTATTAAAAGTGATAAGGCTAATGTATTTGTTGTAGTTCTGAGTCCCATAATAAATCCAGTCTGTATCTGTGGTAATATTTTATGATCCGTTGCCCATTCAGTGAGATTAGTAAGTAAAATCCCTGCAAACAGCTTAGCATCCGTGTCTTGTAAAGTTATTAGTCGATAATTTTCAGGATGGCCCCAGTTTCCTTTTTTATATATAGGGGATATTAACGACCCTCTCCAGGATTCGGGTATATTTCCCGTCCGTACTATTTCTTTAAATACTTCTGTAAGGTGTTCTGACCATAAATCAGTTTTTTCTTTTTAGAGGGCGAACGGAATACCATGGGTCCTGGGGCCCCATCTTTCTGTTTAGCAATTAGTTCAGTGACTTGTGATTTGGCTATGTCAATTTGACCATCATAGTCGTTGTTTGATGTATCCCTCCTGCTCCGGAGTCTCGTCCATTATTTTTATTTTCCCATCAGAATTTAGATGATTTATCAGCAAACTAACCCATTCGGTTTCCATTAGTGTAGATGAGACCACTACCTTAGTAGTTCTCACTAAGCCATTTATCGTTTTCCAAAATTCTCTTGAATTTTGTTTGGTGACTTGCGCAGTAAAGTTTTGTCCACAACTTTTTCTTAGGTTGATTTCTTTCATTCCAGATCAGTTTCCTCAAGTTCTGATTTAGGGTTTTTAGTAAAATTGGTAATTCCTCATTTTATTGTATAAGGTAAGTTAATATCTGTTTTCTTTTTCTCTCCTTGTGTGACTTGTTTCTCCTTAACTTCAGATACAGAGTCGTAGGGTTTGACAAGTTTACTAGTTAATTTTCCCCTGTGTACAAATAGGGAAGTCAAGATCTTATCTTCAAAACAGTCCCTAATGAGTTTTTCCACCAGTTCATTGGTCTCCTCATTGTTATACAATATCTAGATACGTTTCCTGTAGTTCATCGTTTCCGTTTGATCTTGCATGGACAGATACGTTTGGTGTTTTTACTCATAAAATCTGTAGTGATTATTTGCTGACTATGATCACTGTTAAGGACCTTCCTCAATTGATACGAGGTAATGTTGTTAAAGATATTGAGTGATACAATCGTATAGTCAATCCTTGTCTTTGCATTATAGGACTGAAAAGTAATCGCTGGTGGTGAATCTAACGTGAATCTGCCATTTAATATTCGTAGTCCCATTGCTTCTATGTCCTTTACAAAATGTGTTCCTATTTTACTTCAAAGGGGTTTTGTTTCTATGTCTAGTACCTGGTGAGGAATAGCCCATTGATGGTCTTGTGACTGTGTGATGTTGTCTCTGGTAAATGGTGCTAAAAGATTTAGATTAAAATCCTCTAGTATAAAGTCTAGGATTGGGTCATCCAACATTTGTTCCAACAAAAAGTTACTAAGGGTGGCACACTTATTAGCCCATGTACTTTGTGTCAGATGAATATATACATTAATCAAAAGTAGGGTCTTTAATTTATTTTTTTTGTTTGTTTTATATATTAACTTTACCAGGATATTAGGACTAATTGTATCGAGTTGTTCATGTTCAACTACTAAGTCAATAGATATGAATGTTGCTAACCCCCACTCGGACGGCCATTGTTATGCTGTTTGATTGCAGGCTCATAATAGCCTTTATATCCCTGTAGAATAATTGGATTAGTTTCCCATGTTTGTTCTAGCAAAATAATTTGATACAAATTAGACATAGAGTTAAAGTGGGCATTGTTGACCTTTACATCCTACCCCATTTATATTCCATGAGCACATCATGAATGTTGCACTATTCTTTTTTTCTCCTTTGTTGTGGTAATAGCTGTATTCTGTCATAGATCCCTATTACTGTGTGGAGCCGATGATAACCATTTTTCGTTTATCCCTATTGACTTTTCTGTTTTACTTTGGGCCAATATTGCCTCGATATCTTGCTCTGATCTTCCACTGGCATTTTTAAGTACAGAGGAAACTAGCTTGTTGTTCTTTCCCTTCTCTATCATTTCCTCTTCATTAATGAGAGGAGTTGGACTGCCTTACTGATTATTATACCCCAGCTGTTGAATATTTATTTTTCATTTATGACTTGTTCTGCTACAGACACAGAATTTACAGTTATCAAGGTCGATGTCTGGGTACCCTTAGTATTTGGTATGAATCCTATAGATTCTATTTCCTTACTCGTCACTTTTGCTAAAGACGGGATTGATTTTTAGAGACAAAGGATGTTTCCTCTATTTAATGTGTCTTGATTACCTCTAGAGTCGAATTCTGGTTTAAATATTAATTGCACCTTCTCAATGGCTGGCAGATCCTCTCTCCTTTCTTCATCTAAATGTTGTAACACTTTATATGTAACATGTTTCTCCCCACCATAACTTTCCACAACCAGATGATCCAGGTTTGGTAAACACCAGGTAATTTCAGCTTGCCCCATTATATCATTTTGTTTCACAATTAATTGATTTGGTTTCTTTTGCTTTTCTACATTTAGCCCACATTGTTGGTTCTGATTTTGGGTTATTTTTTGATTTGTAGTATGGTGTATGTCATCATCCCAGACCTGAGGCCTATGTACTATCGGACCGATATATGTTTCTTTCTCCACTTTTTCTTGCATCATATCTTTGGATTTGAGGGGAATTGGTACGTTCTTTAACTTCAACAACTCTTAAGGTGGTGTGCTTTTTATATCCTCTGGTGCCTGTTCCACGATGCACCCATTTCCCAGTGGCATAAGTTTCTTTTCGGTCATTCTTTCTTCCCCATCTCCCGTTCAGTATGGGTTTGCTTTAGTTTGTCTGTTGTAATGAGTATATCGCTCTGAGAACCTGTTTGGTCACTAGATTGTTTCTCTTTTCTAGTGAATATAGCAAAGTACCTATTATTCTTGTTCTTTTTTATGGGAGACCACTTTCCGTACAAGACTTTTTCTTGTGTCCCAGATGTTTCCTTCCATAATTAATTTTCTTCACTGGCTATTTCTGATGGTACTTTAACTTCAGGCTGTGATGGTAGTGTAATTTTCTGTTTATCCTTTTTTCTTGCTTTACGTAGTTTTTTCCTACGTCTTTTTTTCATGGTAAACAAAGGGGAAACAGGTTCTTTAACCTCTTTGTAATTCGTTATCTTTTCCATTTGAGGTGTCGTAGGTTTTATATCTATCAACTTTTCACCAACCTGACCACAGGACCGCAGTTTTGTCAGTGTTATTAATTCTTGGACTTCTTGATACAAAATCCACAATTTTATAGGGGTTAGTTGGTCCGGGCCATTCAGATTTTTTTGGAACTATTGCCTGAACGCATAGTTCCCCCTTTTTTATTTATTTTTTTACTTTTTTTTATTTATGATAGTAGCCCAAAAGTTCAAATATTACATATCAATATTGTAATTAGTAGTTCTAGTTCATTTAGCTCTTTTAGCTCTTTTCAGTTGTCCCCCTGCACCTTCTTGTACCTACAACTGTGAATTTGGTCAATAGATGAAAAGATTGAAAGTTGTTAGGTACCACTAATACTAGAGTGTTAATGGAGTAAGTCTATTGAGGGGTACAGTTTGTGGCAACTATGTAGAAAAGTGGGGCAACTTGGGGGAGCGCTAGTATTGTAGGGAAAAGCACAAGAGCACAAGCACAAGCACAAGAGCACAATAACAGGGCAAACTGGATGCCGCATCCCATCTAGTTGTGCCGCCTACGCGGGATTCCTGGGCACTACCCTCTGTGGCTCCTACTTACACTGGCTGCGCTCTAACACTTTCTTTTCCCCTCTTCTAGCCTAATCAAGGCTCTTATCTTATCTTCTCCACTGAATTCTATAATGTATGTAATGTATGTTAATAATGAATGAATGAATTATTTTATTGTTTGGTTACTCAAAAACAATACATTAAAAACATAATACGAGGTTATAAAATTACAAAAGTTAAAACCAAAGGAATTTCTGCTGCCGAGGGGGCAGGATTGCGGAGCATGGGGATCATGTTAAGGCATGGGTCAACAAGGTCTCTATGAACAGAGGCCCTCCGTGGGCTTCAATAGAGTTCGTGTCTGGTAGATGAACTTTCGAAGGAGGCCATATGCTTTACCGTTGTCAAGGTATAGAGGTAGATGGTCGCCTCCTTTACAGTGCGGATTCCTGATTGTCTTAAAATTGGCCTAAGGTAGAGGCTGCGGGCTGTGCGCAGGGCCGGGCAGCAGAATAGTAGATGAGCCAGTGACTCACGTTTGTACCTGCAGAGCCTGCATTCCCGGGCACCTGGGCCAGCCGTGCCAAAGGCATATAGTTCTTTAAGAGGCAGCGGGTGTAGTCTATACGCTAAGATCTTGTGAAGGGCTGCGCGGCCCACGGCCTGCTTAAGGTGGTATTTGGGATTGTGCAGGATATGTGGTAAGGACAAGGACTATTGTAGATCTTTTTTTACCAGCGACTCCAGATCCAGTTCTCTTGACTGCGCCCGCACTTGTTTTTTGATGGAGTGTTTGATGGCCGTATAGCTGACATGTTCTGGATTCCAAGACTCAATGGCGAGATTGAGATGGTCCTTAGCCGCCTTGAGAGTGGCCGGCCAGGGATTCCCTAATTCTCTGAAGACGCAATTCAGCGTTGCCTTGAGAGTGTTCTCCTTTGCCGTCGTTGTTAGGAAGTAGTATTTACTTAGGGCGGCCATCTCTTCCAGGTATTGCTGATTAAGTGAGAACTCCAGGCGGACAAGAGTGTTTCTGGTACACCTCGGAAGATGGAATAGTCTCTTGTAGGCTCTGCAATGGATTTTTTCTAGTTCGTTATGCAGTTTGCCTGGAAATGCTTGAAGAGCGTAATTTAGGGCGGGCATTAATTTTGCTTTGAGTACTCGTTGGATGGCCAATGTGGACGGGCTGTATAAGGAGGCGTGCAGCTTGCAGATAGCGTAAGTTATAGTTTTGCCTTTACCTTGGATGGTCTTTAGGTGCGCGCTTGAGAGCCCCGACTCCTGAAAGCGAATTCCCAAGTACGTGTACCGCTGAGTACTTTCCAGCAATAGGTGGCCAAGCCTCCTTTTTACTGTTTTTTTCTTTGGATGTATTTGCTACCAGCTTATTTTTCTCATTGAGCTCTGTGACGATGATAGGACAGCCCCATCAATAGCCCCCACCCAGAAGTTGTTGTAAACATAAAACGCAACATTGCTAGCTCTCCTAAATCGTCTCCTTTAGATGATATTTTTAATAACTCCACTACATTAGAGACCCTTCCTGCTATAGATTCTAAAACTTTTTCAACTCTCCTGGCACGGGTTAAGTCTGGATCACCCGATGACATCTGCCCACCCCACATTTTTACAGAGATTGGGCACTCTATCCCTCACGGGATCCTTTCTCTACTTAACGACTCACTTAACCAGGGAAAGGTACCGGCAGGGTTTAAACATGCTCTATTGATTCCCCTGATCAAAAAACCCAGTCTTGATCCTCACGATCCATCTAACTATCGCCCGATATCCTTGCTGCCATTCCTATCAAAAATTCTGGAGGCACACGTTGCTAGCTGTCTCTCTAGCTTCGTTGAAACCACTGGATATCTGGAGCCTAATCAAGCTGGGTTTCGACCAGGGCATTCAACCGAGATGGTGACACTGGCGGTCCAGAATGTACTAAGAAGCAATGCAGATAGGGACATCCACCAAGCATTGGTACTTCTCGACCTGTCGGCCGCATTCGACACGGTCGACCACACCATCTTGGTCGACCGTGTCGAACAGGCTGGCCTGAGAGGCTCGGCACTTAGATGGCTGAAGTCATTTATCTAGGAGCGTACCCAGGCAGTGAGATTAGGAACTTTCACAGCTCCTAAAATCAAAAACGAATGTGGAGTCCCTCAAGGCTCGTCCCTGTCCCCACTTTTGTTTAATTTGTACTTACGACCCTTGTTATTTTCACTAAAAAAGTTTAGAGCCTTAATTTTTAACTATGCAGATGATCTGCAACTGATCTTCTGTCTGGACTCCCCTGGCGCGGCCACCGAATTTCGGGAGGCCATGGTTCACATTTAGAGATGGATGGGCCTAAATCATCTGAAACTCAACCCAGGCAAAGCTTAATTGATTTTGCCTGGGAAGAGTCAACTGTATTGGGGACCACACTTCTGGCCTCCAGAAATGGGAGATCCTCCAGCTAAATCCCAAACAGTTAAGAGCTTAGGAATCACTTTCAATGAAGACCTTTCGCTCAAAAGCCAGGTAGGGACTGTGGTATCTGCAAGTTTTTTCCAACTTCGCAAGATTAAGAAGATTGCCCACCTTTTGACCCACCCTGCTCTGATTCAGGTCATTATTGCTCTTGTGCTGTCCCGTTTGGATTACTCCAATAGTTTATATTTGGGTCTACCAGCGGGGCAGCTCAAGAGACTTCAACTGGTCCAGAACCAAGCGGCCAGGTTGATTTGTAAAATTCCTAAGTGGCAGTCTATCAGACCTGGATTGGCCAGTCTCCACTGGCTGCCTGTAGCGCAGAGAGCAGCATTTAAAGCGGGATGCATTATCTTCAGGGCTCTACAAGGTAAGGGCCCTGGATTCATTAGCAGCCTGCTTGTCAGTTACACTCCATCCCGTGCTCTCCGCTCTGGCCAAAAGAATTTGTTAGTCGTGCCCCGGATCAGGAAACAACGCCAGGGAGGAGGATCTTTCCACTTCCTAGCTTCCTCCCTGTGGAACTCTTTGCCACTGCCACTAAGACTCCACGAAGATCTGTTAGCCTTTAGACAGGCTTTTAAAACTTGGCTCTTTAAGCAAGCTTATCCTTGGTTAATTTTTCTTCCTGTCACATGTTATGTTTTGCCAGTCTTCCACAGCGCCATGAAGCCTACGGGCGTACGTGCGCTTAATAAATTTAATTTAACATAACATAACATAACATTGTATCCGGCCAGTGCAGTCAGCGCCTTTTGTAGCCCAGTTCTTGTATGATCCAAGAGCACCAAGTCGTCGGCATATTGCATAAAGTGGATTTTTGTCCCGCCGATCTTTGGAATAAGCAGAGCCGCCCCAGACAAGGCCCTCTCCATGTCTGCTGTGTATAAGTTAAATAGCATTGGAGCTAGCACACACCCTTGTTTTAAACCACGGTCCGTGTTGATCTTTGTGGATGCGTGGTCCCTCGAGAGTTTGATTCTTACCCACGTGTTGTGATACAAGGATTGGATCGCCCTCAGCAGGGCTGGATTGATGTTCCATTGGGCCAACTTTCTCCACAGGATAGCACGATCTACCCCGTCGAACGCCGCCGAGTAGTCAATAAAGCAGGCGAATAAGGGGAGGCTTTTGGGTGCCCGAGCATGGTGGACCAAATAAGAGAGTGCAATGATGTTATCAACTGTGGAGGACCCTGGTCTGAATCCAGTTTGACAGAATGGGAGGAGACCTTCAGCGTTCGTCCAGTCTGTGAGGTCCCTCAAGATTGCACTGGCGTAAGCTTTTCCCTCGATGTCCAGCAGGGCGATCAGGCGATAGTTTGATGGTTCAGATTTAGGGCCCTATATGTGGATGGGCTGTAGGAGCGAGCCTCTCCATGAATCAGGGACATCACCCAGGAGCCAGCATTCATTGTACAAGTGGGTTAGGGTCTTTGACCAGAAGTCGATGTTTGCCTTGAATAAGTGTCCGGGAAGGCCGTTGGGCCCCGGGGCACCATTCTGTCTGATGTTTTTTAGGATTTTGGACACCACCAATCTTCCCGGCGGGGCAGTCATCTCGATGATTGGGTCTGAGTCGGCTCCCATGTCAATTGTTGCATTTTGCTTGGTGTCAGTCCCGGTTTCAATGTAGAGGGATTTTACATGGGCGACCCAAGTGGGAGCCTCGAGGGAGTTTTCTCTATGGTTTGTACACCGTCCGAGGGTGCTTAGGTAGTGCCAAAACTCCTGCGATTTTCCTGGGCTCAGCAAGTCAAAGATTTTCAACCATTGTGCTTCGCAGTGATCTCGTTTTGCCTCCCACACCTTCTGACTTTTGCTGGCCTCTTGAAGATGTTTCTTCATTATGCTTGAGCCATGTTTATAAAAGAGTTTATGTTTCTTGCTCAGTTGTTTAGCACTGCTTTTAAGTTCCACCTTGTGTCCATAGGTGAGAGGGGAGGCCCTGTTAGTTGTATTGTTTGAGGTTCCACGAAGGATTGCAGCCTGGATCCCAGTTGTGGCATTCCAGGTGGCTATTGCGCCCGTTTTTTGTTCGTTCGGTGGCCAGCCTGGCCACTGGTTTGCCCAGTTATTGAAAGATGTAATGGAGGTCTGTGCTCATTTAATTCTTCTGGGCAGTTTTATCAGTTCTTCGCCGTTAGATGCACCAATGTGTTCGAGCCTGTGGCGAGATCCGCTGTGAGATTCAATGTAATGGTTAAAGCAGCGTGATCGCTATCACTTCGCGGGTGTACTGTGAAATTTAACATGAGAGGTTGTAGTTTTTCGCTGAGGATGATGTAATCAATAGTTGTTTGGTTATTGTAATGTATGTTAATAGTTTTGACAGATTACTGATTTAGTGGGTTGGGAATGACTGCTTCGAAAAGAATTATATGGAGTGGCGCAGAGGTGCAGAGAAGAACTGGGGGAGAGAATCAGACCCCCTTACACCATGCACCCACCATTTTCTCCTGCTGTCAGATGTCAGCTATCAGCTCTCTGCTCCTTAACAGTCATTTGGTTGTCCATGTACTGATCTTGCAGCATGACAGCACTCCTCTCCCACTTTCCCACACTTCACTAAGGGTCCCTTAAGGATCACCACAGGTCTCCACAGGTCTCTCCGCTGCCGAGTCTTCTGCCCCCCCTGGTGGGGGGCTCCTGCGGGCAACTGCACCGCAAGCTGGCGTTTTCTTTTTTACTTCCCAGGATACGCGTAATGGTAATGAGCCTACCAGCAGACCAACGGGCGACTGCACCGCAAGCTGCTGTTTTTTTCTCTTTTTTTCTTCCCAGGCTAAGGGTAAATGTAATGGTAATGAGTCGAACAAGCGCTTCGAGTGAGCAAGTATGGAGCAAGTAAGGTAAGGCAAGGCAGCCAATAGCCAATAACTCCATTCTAGAGAAACCAGTCACTCTGCCCACCCTGCATCACACACACCAATTCTCTGGAAATAGATGTTAGTGGAGAGGTCAGTCTTTTTCCACAGCCTACTTTGCACAACTGTCACACTGCAGAGAGGTAGAGGCAGACAGACCAGTCCCTTTCTTTGAACTTCTACACACAGCTGTCATCCTGTACAGAGGTCTTAGCAAACAGAGACCAGTCCCCTACCACACTCTGCTACACACAGCCATCACCCTGCACAGAGCTCTCAGTGAATAGGTCAATCACTCATCACACTACACTGTGCACAGTTGTCAACCTGAAAACAAACTCTCCATGCAGAGGCCATGCCCTCATCACACTCTACTACACACAACATCTGCCATGTACAGAGTTCTCCTGTCTGGTTCCAACGATATAGACACCAACACAGACACGAAGAACATAGATATTGGAGGCCTTTATTACCCCACAGATTATACGCTATACAAAGGAGCAAGAAAACACCCTTCCACCTGAACATAATTAAACATAGAGCCGCATAGGAAGTACCGATATAAAAATTGCCAGCTCTTGTTGTTTTACAGATTATACGCCAAACAATAAATTTACATATGGCCGCACAAAGGGTGTGAAAGCCGTAGCCGCGATAAATACAGATCGCTTATTCGCTGCTGCTGGAGGCATATTTTTACTCCAAAGAACCGGATGACTTTAAGATTATGAATACGTAATCCATTTTATTAGCTTTGGCTTTTTATCATGGCGAAGCTATCTTTACACGCCATTGAGCTTGTTTGGTGTCAAATTCCTGAAAAAGGCACTCCCAGTGCCGAAACACGCGTCGAAGAAACTATCTCAGCCGCTCAGTATTGTTTGTTTTTTAATTTTTTTTTTTTTTTACCATATTTATTAGTTTTTTCCCAAATTTTTTCCGACATATTCCATCATATGTATTACAGCACATACAACCTTCTCAGGTGGTAATATAGTTCATATACATTTCACTGTTTTATACAAATTTTCATATCATAAGCAAATATCACAAATCAAAGAAAGCCATCCTCTAATACAAATCAAATCAAACACTTGTTTCACTATTCTGGATTTATCCTGCTGTTCTTCCATGTCGTGATTGGTTGCCAAATTTTTTTGCCTAAGGCCTTGGCCCTTTTGCCTTTCCTGTTGTATATTGCCTTTTCTAAGTTATATATAGTGAGGAGGCTGGCAATCCAGTCTGCAAATATCGGAGGAGTCTTATTCAACCAGTTCCTTGCTATACAAATGCGGAATACTGCTATTGAAACAAAAATAAACTCTACTGGGATATCTTCCACAGTATCGACCACCCCTAAAATGATTAATTCATCCAGTAGCTTAATCTTGATCCTAAGTGTTTTATCCAAGAATTCTTCAATCGCCTTTTTTAGAGTAAATAATTGTGGGCACTGCGAAAACATATGTACAATGTCTGCTCCACTCGCACTACATCTTGGGCAAGTTATTCCTGTTATTCCGCCCCACTGGGCAATTCTAGCCGGTGTATGATAGAGAGAAAATACTGTTTTGTAGTGTTGCGATTGGAGGGTTGCTGAGCAAAGCACCGTTCTACCCAAGTCTAATGACTCCTGGAAGGTTTCTAAGCCTGACCCCAGTTTTTCCCTCCATTTTTGTGCGAATTTTTCCCTTTCATCTGACTTAGTTCCTTTCAGTTCTGCATAGAGGTATCTTATTGTACATTTAGTGTTTACTTTTATATAATCCATTATTTTGCACTGCCGCATTCCCAGCGGACCACCTTGTTTTTGTACCAAAAAGCTCCTCACTTGTAAATATTTGTAGAAACTGTTGTGCTCTAGTCCAAATTTCTCTTTGAGTGCTCCAAACTGTGTGATGTTACCCTGCTCATCCAGTAGATCCCCTATCTCCATAATGCCTTTGTTATACCAACCAAGCATAGTGTCATCTTTAAAGATCTCCCTCGGAAGTGAGTTGTTTGTATACAATCTTGTATAGATATTAAATCTACCTAGCCCCAATTTTTTAACCACTCCTTTCCACACCCTATACACTGCATTTAACGTCTTAAATCTCGTATGTTTAAAATACGTAAAATCAGTAGTGTTAAACAGCCCATTCTCAGCTCCTCCCCCATCAATGCAGCATACACATTGGGTAAGCCCGCCTCTCTATCCGTTAGTTGCTCCCCGGCTCCTCCACCTCCTCCGATTAACACCCTACTGTATTGTAACACTGCAGCCCAATAATAGAGCCTGAAATCTGGAGCTCCCCAGCCCCCTTTCTCCCTGTCTACAGTCAAATGTCTATATGCTCTTCTTGTTTTCCCTCTTACCCAAATGAATTTATTCAAAATGTTTTCTAATTTGCTAAACCATACATTTTCGAAGTATAGAGGTATAGATCTAAGTAGAAACAGCACTTTCGGGAATGTTATCATTTTGATGGTATTTATTCGCCCCATTAAGGTCAAATGCAAATTATTCATTCTTTCTGTGTTTGTTTTAATTTTCTCCAACAGTGGTCTCATATTAATTTCAACTAAATTATCTAACTCGGTCGTGATCTTCACCCCTAGATACGTGACTTCCGGTGCTATTCTTGTATCCTGATAATTTACCCAACTATTCTTAATTATTTGTGTTTTTCCTTTGTTTAGTGAATACCCTGAAAATGTGCCAAACAGTGAAGCCTCCTGTTCAATTTCAATAATGGCTAACCCTGGGTCCGGTGTAACCACTGCCACATCATCTGCATATGCAAGTGTCTTATATGCATAGCCATGTAAACCAATCGGAGGAATATTCAGGTTACCTTCTAGCCTCCGTAAAAAGGGGTCTAGATATAGGGCGAATAACAATGGTGAAGCCGGACAACCCTGTCTTGTACCGCGCTTTATATGTATGTCCTCTGTGTACCCCTTATTGATCCGCACTTTAGCTGATGGAGCTACATATAACGCCTTTATAGCCTGTATATAACCTGTGCCAATCCCGAACCACTCCAAGGCTTTCCACAAATAACACCAGGAGACCCTGTCGAAGGCTTTCTCTGCATCTAAAAAGATGGCAGAGGCAGGGTCTCCTGTAGCTCCCGCGGCATCCAATATGGTGATCATTCTCCTTGTATGTTCCGTGGTCCCTTTACCTGGTATGAAACCATGCTGTGTTGTATATATCAACCCCTCTATTACTCTACTGAGTCTTTGTGATAAAGCCTTGGAGTAGATTTTTGCATCCGCGTTCATTAACGTGATCGGCCTATAAGAGCCAGGATCCAAATGCGGTTTATTCTTCTTCAAGATAACTACAATACTTGCCCCAGCCCATGACTGTGGTATGTTCTCCCCTTTCTGTGCGTACCTAAGAGTTTCCAACATGTATATTCCTAATACATCCCAGAATGTCCTATAAAATTCTGCTGGTATCTGGTCGGGTCCTGCAGCCTTCCCCGAAGGGAGTTTTGAGACTGCGTTACCTAACTCACTCAACATCAGTGGAGCCTCTTGTTTGTTTTTTAATTGAGTATTTCATTATATGCATCAATGAATGTCATTGTTTGATGATTTTAAATTACAATATAAATGTATTTGATTATATAATTAAAATCTATTGTTTTTTAAGTTTTTAATCTTTTGAACTCATTTCTTACATTACATATGTTAACTATTGCCTGGGAGCTCTATTTTCCATTGCAGAGCTCTCCTGTCACCACTGGGTAGTTATAGTTAGGACAACGTTTCCATACAAAATTATTTTTTGGTTTGCTAATAACGTTGACACCATTGGAAGAACCTTTAAAAACCTTTCCAAAAAAGCTTCATCCTCCTTCCTCATCCACAGTGCTACAAAAATAAACAAAGGAGATTGGGCACCTTCGGGCAGCTGGGGACTACCTGGTCCTGTGCCAAAACCCACACTGAATGGGATGATGGACGTGCACTGTGTAGCTGGGAGCACATGGAGGTAGGGCACAATGCCAGGCCCTGCATCCAACCCTACCCTGTGCACGGTAGAAGCCTGTGCATAGCAGAAGATTGGCAGAAGATTGGGTGCCCATAGGATGTTTCACACCTGGCGAGGCGATAGGCCATGTTCTACGCTGAACCCCACTTTACGTTAAATAAACAACATAGAAATTAACTCAAAAAATGTTAAAGTTAGGTTATACTTAGGCATAGTAGTAATATCTTAATTTACATGAAAAAAACCTTAGAAATTCCCTGAAAAAAATAAAGGTTAAAGGTATGCTATAGTTAGGTTAAAATAGTCAGTTAAAACATCCCATTTTAAACTAAAAAAACTGAAAGTCACCAGTTCTAGTTATCTCATGTAACTATAACTCATGCCTAAAGTAACTATTACTTGCACCTTCGCCATACACTGCTTTTACCCTTACATATTACATCACGCATGACATGTTCTTGATAACATCCCCAATAGCAGCTGAAATGATAACATTGAAAACAACACTATGCATGGTGAGCTCATGAGTTATAGTTACTATAGTTACTTTAGGACACAAGGGTTACTTGAGATAACTATAACTGGTGAATTTCTGTGGTTTTGTTAGTTTGAAACATTATGTTCTAACTAATATTTTAACTGTAATGTCCCTTTAACCTTTTGCTTTTTGAATTAAATAATTTAAGATGTATTAATCTTTTCCTTGATTAAATAAAACTTGAAAACTTTTTAATTACATTTTTTCATTAATCACAATCCATGAAACAAATATGTTCAAATAATTAATAAATACATATAAAAATGATAATGAGGATGGGTTTTTAAATAAAATAATTTTACATAATAATTTTACATTAAAGACCAGATTCTATATTTATTTAGTTATTGATAACACATTTAATTTAACAAGCTAATGTGCTATACATGTAATTTTTGTTCTATGTTAATAGAAATTAGTATTGTTCTTTTGGTTCCATTTCTATTTTACAGTAAAATGTTTCAACATTTTTTTACATTCTTAATCTTTATTTTTTTTTACATATACTTTATTTGCCAAGATCTCTGACTGCATCTGAATTGTTACAAGTAGTAACTTTGCATTTCTGAATCCTGTTCTAGCCTGCCCCAGCACCCTATTTTGCGGAGGTGGTGACATGGAAATCTGCACATAGCAGTACATTTACACTCACAAATGATGAAAAGCCAAAAAATGTAAAGTTACTACAAGGTGCAGTAATAAAAATACAGATATAAATTTACTTTTGTGAATTGTGACCTAGGAGCTCATATTTGTGCTTTGCACTAAAGCATGTAAACCATCACACTCGAGCATGGGCTGGGGAAAGCGAAGCCGGACCCATGGGGTCCCTGGGCAAACGCCGCTTGGAGGAAGGAATCCCTCCCCCTCCCAGTCACAAAGCCCTCTAAAAGGGGCAACCAGGATCTGTCACCCCAGGGCAAGCTACATCCCCCCCAATCCGGGGGTGAGCTAATAAGCGGTGAGGGGGGACACAAACAGGCACAAGGCCACTCACATATTCCCCCCTTGTGGAAGGCAGAAGATAAATCCTGACGATGACGTGCATGGACATCGCACAGCGGATCCCTGGACCTCGGCGGGCTGCTGGAGACGCCGCTTCCAGAGGATCAAGCGCTAGCCAGTTTGCCTCAGGACCATCAGTCGGCAGGAGGAAGAAGACCTGCCTCCCCCTCTCATCTGCGGTTTCGCCAGGACGCAGCCGGGAGACGAACTGGCACCTCGGCCAGCGGGGAGAAGACAGCGCGGCACGGAAGTGGTTGGAAACTGTGTGAGTCCGGTTTCCAGAGTGTTTCACCCCCACCGAGGTGAAGGAGGAAGGCACGGTAGTGAGGTGGCTGGATCTGGTGAGTCCTAAGGCTGGTTTCCAGCTCAAGCAAGGGACGCCTTTTGCCCGGTGCAGCCAGGCTTCATCGACCAAGCGCAGCAGCTGGATGCTGCACCTGGAAAGGAATATGAGCTGTGCTGGGTGGGGCTGCCGGAGAGCAGCCATAAAGGGGCAGGAACCCTGAGGCTGAACCCTACAGGACCGCAAGGAGAAAGAAAGGATTGCGCCTTTAATTCGTTGCAAGGGTGAAGGTGAACGGTCGAGTGGGTGCTCCATTGACTGTCCGGTGCACGTTTCTGCCAAAGGGGCCATGGACTGCTAATCCAGGCCCAGCAGGAGGGTGAAGGAGCACATGCAACAACTCCTAAATCCCTACTGAGTGAAGGATTAGAACCCGATCACCCAATCGATACTGCCAGGATATTTTTTGGAAACAGCGTGCTCTGGAGGATTTGAGAATGTGGGAGCTATTAAGTTTTAGCATTCAGGTGGGAGGATCGCCCTCCATTCCAGATTGGGGTTTGTTCAATGCTTTAAAGGACAAAGAACATGCAAGGATTTCTGCACCTTTTCCCCAGGCCATAAGTAAAGCAAAAGGAATAAAGGGCACAGCAGGATGGCCAACAGGCGTGGGGCAGCCGGGACGGAGACACTGCTCCCAGCACACTTCAGAGAGGCACAGGGGCATCCAGAGGCTCCCCAAAAGAGCAAAAAAAGGCAAAGAGGAGACACAGGGTCAGATTTGGATGATGATCTACGGGCAATGTTGGATAAAGCCAGGGCGTTGGTAGCCCTAAAAAGGAAAACATGGATGGACCAGCACATCAGTGAGGGAGCCCACGGGAAGGGGAAGAAGCAATGGCTGGTATCCCCTTCAGCACCACCCCCCAAGACACCAGGCAACAGGGGGCATGCAGTCAGAGCCGTGGCCCCCGTGAAGATCACCAAAGCATGGCCAAGAGGGCAGAGCGCAGCGAGGAAAAGACGACGCAAGCCATGAATAGGATGGCGGCAACCCCGAGATGTTGTTCAGCTTGAATACCAAGGAGAGCAGTGATGATGAGGGGTCTGTAGCCAACACGCTGGCCCACCAGGGTGGGCACAGGAGGGTGCAGCACGCTGGTCTATCTGAAGGGGGACCAGGGCAAATTGTAAACTTGGGTACACAGTTAGGAGTAAGCAATCAAGCGAAGCAAGGGCCCTGGCCCCTACATCCTTCCTGGCAGGCAGGGCAAGGAAGGCACCAACAGGGTTTCCAAGGTAAGTCATGGGAGCAAGGATTGGCTCACCCAGCGGCATGGATGCCCGGGTGGCAATGGCCTAGGGAAGGATCCCCCTTGGGGGCACCCCATGGAGTACAGAAAGGGATGGGCGAAGACATGAGCCAGAACAAAAACAAGAGTGAGGGGGACATGAAGGGGTCAACTGGCAAGGGAAAAGAAAACCCTCAACAGGCAAAGCAGAGTGAGAAAGCAAGACCCAAAGTGACCACGCATGAAGGGGTGGCAGCCGCTGGAGTTAGTAATACAGGAAAAAATGGAGCAGGAGAGGGCCCAGACCCAAGGGGGAAGCCGACCAGCGAGTACATGCGCCCCTCCCTACCACCACAAAACTCCTGGGGTTGGCCAATCTCATTCCACCGACAGTAAAGGAAAGAAAATGGAGGCAAAAATGTATGGACATTTTTTCCCTGCTGTATGGTGCAAGACAAAAAAGATGATAACTGGAAAGAAAGATGCATGCCCAGGGTAGGGAGGTCACTGGAGAGTTGGCTGAGAGCGTTCAGGACCCTGGATTGCGTTTTCCTCAAAACGTTCCCCCAAAGTGCTGCAGCACTTATTTTATTTGAGGAAAACATGCACCATGCACAGCAAAAGTACCAGGGGAAGGCATGGTTGAGATATGATGAGGGCTTCAGGGAAAAGATGCAGACATGGCCAGTGATTGAGTGGGACTGTCAGGATATGGAGGGGTTCACAATACACATGGTGGCTGACAGAAAGGGGGTCAGCTCAAGAGAACACAATTATCATCCCTTCAGGAGTAAAAATAAATATGGAGGGCAGGCACAGGGGTTCAAAGGAAATAACAAGGGCAGTAACGAGGTTCGACAAGGACAGTTGTAAGTGGGGGGGCCCCCTGCAGGTTTTAGCTTGTATGCGGGTCCTGTGGGTAAAGCCACCCTGCCATTCGCTGCAAGCAGACCCAAGGGACAGGGCCAGCAAGGAGAAGGCAGGCACAAAGAAGTGAGAAGTAGAAGCCCCTAGACAGTGGCAATTAGGGTGCGGGCGGGGGGCAGCCACTACCAAGCCCCATAAAAAAAAGCAGGCTATTACATTAATTAGGTCATTATCCCAAGGCGGTAGACAGCAAAGGTTAGCAGAAGGTTTCACACAAGGTTTTCCAATGCCTTACAAAGTCCAAGGGGCACCTGGGAAAGCCTCAACCTGAAATCAATAAAAGACAACCCCAGGGTGGCACGGCAGAAGGTGGAAAAGGAAGTTCAGCTGGGGTGGGTAGCCATCCCTTTCACTCCGACTGGAGGACTTGGTGGTATAAGGAGGCAGGCAAATTCAGGTTAATGCTTCTTCTGTCACACCCCCACAAGGACTCCATCAATGACTGGCTGGAGCAGGGGAGTTACTCAGTAGCCTACGCATTGGTGGAAATGCGGTGGACCTGTTAAGGCAGGCAGGTGGCCATGTTGGCAAAAGCAGAAATAGAATCAGCCTTCTGCCTCTTGCCAGTACACCAAGATAGCTACCATTTGCTAGGTTTCCAGCTAGACAGACAATACCACTATGACAAATGCATGCCAATGGGTTGCTCAATATCCTGTGCATACTTTTGGGCCTTTAGTGGAATCCTGTAGTGGGAACTAGGAACACCAGCCCCAGTGAGAGGACAGGTCCACTACTTGGACAAGTTCATTTTTATCAGCAGGGCAGGTACAGGTGAATGCATCAACCTCCTTCACAGTTTCTTAGACCTGGTCCGGGAATTGGGAATCCCCCTAGCTCAGGACAAGAAAGACGGCCTGACCATGAAACTGTTCTTCCTTGGAATAGAGTTGGACTCGGTGGCCAGGACATGCACATTTCTGCCTTATAAGGTGGCAGAGCTAAAGGAGATTATTGATAGATTGAGGAAACAGAGGAATGCAACGCTAGGCGAAGCGCAGCAGCTGCTGGGGAAATTATATTTTGCCACAAGGGTAATCCCCGTGGACGCCTTTGCTAGACGCTTGGCCTGGATGACCACCAGAGGGTCTGCCTGATGCAAGGGGTAAAGAAGGACTTGGGGCAATGGTAACATTTTCTGACCAATTTCAACAGTACCCTCATGTGGCTCGAGCCTTGGGTGCAGGCAAACCAACTTGAGCTTTAGGCAGACTTGGCCAGGGGCTTCGGGCCAATTTAGGGAGAGAATTAACGGCAAGGGCTCGGCCGGAGAGCTGGCAAACAGCAGAGGTTACAGCCAACGTCTCCTTACTGGAGTTGTTCACCATTTAGGTAGGATTCCACATTTGGTCCCACTGGCTGGCAAACAGACAGATAATGCTATGGTCTGAAAACTACAAGGTAGTGCAGACAATCAAAACAGGGACAGTGAAATGTGCGGCAGTGGTCAATCCGCCGCGAAAACTAGTCAACTGTCAGTTGAAGGCGAAGATCGCGCTTAGGGTACGACACATCCCAGGTGTACACAACTCAATTGCTGAAGCCATTTTTCATTTTCAGTGGGCAAAATTCTGAGAGTTCGCCCCGGATGTGGATCGAGGGATGACCCCTGATGACCCCGGTGCCAGAAGAGGACACTGAGGGAGCTAAGGACGGCACACAGCCACAGTCAGAGTAGATGATTTGCTCCCACAGGGCCCTTGGGATGCCTCATGGCAGGTGTACTGAGAGAGCGAGATGTTAGGACTCAGCCTCAGGCAGAATAGATTAAATGGTCACACAGTGTCCTTGGGATGCCATACGACAGGGACCCAGAGGAAGGAGCAGGGAGGGGCCAAGAAGGATTCCAGGGCAAGCAGGATGGCACTTGCAGGCTTGGCAGTTCCTGATGGACACCCAGCAAGTTTGGTAGTAAGCTTAAGCCTAGAACCGCTGAAACAGAGGTCCAGACATCTGGGCACTCTCCCCAGAAATTAGATTGTCTGAGATTGCATAATAATAAAGAATGTACTGAGATAATTGCAAAGACAATGGAATTGTGATAACATGGATGTTTATGAATGACCATGAAAATTGTGATATACATATATTTGCCACATGTAATACGCTGAATAAGCTGATTAATGACATCTCTGAATTTCTATCAGAGGTTTGTCAAACAAGAATTGAAATCTCACCGTAGGAAATCATGCTGGGGTAGCAAATCGTGAATTGCAGACAAACACTCAGGGCTTAATATTCGTGGTCATGGCTATACTTCGACTTACTATTGCCTCAGCATGGTTAGATCCTGATCCACCAGCATTTCAACAATGGAGATCTAGACTATTAGCCACTTGTAGCCTGGAAGTTGCAATTTATAAAAACAAAGGGGCTAAGAAAAGATTAATGGGCATGCGGATTTGGTCACCAATGTTATTGTGGATCCAGAGACATACATGATTGTATTTTGTGTATACAGTATTATCTTCATCTTTATTTCTCTGTACACTTATGGTAAAGTATATCATCCGGGATTAATTTCTGCTGTATGTATATAATATGCTATTTATTTATCTTTTTGAAGTGTTCTTGGTCAGGGAAAGGGGGGGTGGGGAGGGTGGGAATGTATTTTTTTATGTAAAAAATTGTCAATAAAAAGATTTAAAACAAAAAAGGAATTGTGATAACATGGATGTTTATGAATGACCATGAAAATTGTGAAATGTACAACCCTGTTATGTTTTAATAAACTGCAGCCTTTTAAGGCACCAAAGCATGTCAGTGGTGTGATTTAAAAAGGAAAATGTATGCAATTTGAAGTTGAGGGAGTAGAGGGAAGGGGGACTCGCCTCTTGGGAGGGGTTTGCATGAAGTGCATGCTGTTTAGAGTGATGTATAGCTGCAGCTGAACTGAATTGATTATTTTCTGAGTTTTGACTGTAGAGCAAATTTGGTTCCATATTTCTCTGGGTACCGTGGATGCATAAGAGAGGTGAAAATCAACAATAAAGAACTCTTTATCATAGAGGAAGCACTCACAGGCAAAAATGTCAAGGACTGCAATGTTGCTGTCTGTCAGTATCATCTTTGTCACAATGGTGGCACCTGCACCAGGTAAGACAAACCCAGTTATTCCCCAGACTATCTTAGCGCATCACTTTGCTATCAGGATGAAGAGGCAATAAGAACTTGTGTTTAAAATTAGCAAGCAGTAAGAGGTACTCTGCAGTAGTCAGATTAACGCTGCTTAATTCCTCTGAGAGAATTATATATTTGTATTGCTTCAAGTGCGAATAGGTGAGTCAAACAGTTTACGCTAACACTGATCTTATGTCATGTAAAGTCCTGCGCCGGTGGTAAGCACGACAGCTGCTTTCTGCACATATAGATAAATTACAGGTTGATGAACAGAGAGTACATCCTAGAATGTCACGCGCCAGAAAAGATATCTTCCTCGTCCCTGTTCTCGACATCTACGCAAATATGGCTCTTGTTGCTAATTTGGCATCAACCTATTTGTCTACCCTGTGTATTATCTGCATTATATGTTCAGACTATCTATTCCTATTATGGGGTGTACGCCTGAGCCTGACAATACAGTGAATTTCTCTTTTAAAGAAATGCAAATCTAGGTAGCTTTTAATAAAAGCCATACTTGCTGAGCCAAGAAATCCAAGCATTTCATTTTTGTGTATGACAAGGGAAAGTCTTAAAAACAATAAATGCACAATAAAGTGTTCCAAACAATATATGTGACATGCAGCAGTACTTTGTACTGGTATTTCAAAACAGAACACAATTTGAGCACCAGTTTTTACATGTAATTAATTATTGGTAGACAACATGACATGATTGGCAGTATTTTAGTTACTTTTTAGTTTATGCAAATCCAAACACCATTGATTCAAAGAAAAAGTGACATCTGAATGCAGTGGTGTCTGTAGAAGTAGATTTTTGAAGTGAAGCACACTTTGGCCATCAGAAAAAAACTAAGGTGGCTAGCTACAAAGGTTAATCGCAAAGACTGTGTGTGTACTTCTAGTTAAATGTTTAAATATGACATTATATGTATATGTGTTTACACACATGCATATAAAATCATGTTTAAACATTTTATGCAAACAACCGTGCTTGCAGTGTAATGTAGTTGTGCAAATTAATGTTTGGCAAGGTACGGGGTCTGATTTTGCTGTGTCTGCCCTGGGACTAGGATAAATAGAGCAGGGGGCATGGTCTCATCTGATGCTAGTGTCTGAGTGTGATATAATAGATTAAAGTCTGCAATATAAGTGCCTGTCCCTAATTTGCCTTTTACAGTCCAGTTGTTGTTACATTATGTTTATGTTTATGGGATTTGTAAAGCTCGTGACTACCCGTGGGCATCTCAGCGCTGAGTGAGTCAGAAGTAGAGGCTGTGAACACTTAGTCTTGTGGGAAAAGCTGTGTCTTGAGTTTTTTCCTAAAAGATGCTTTGTTTTCAGTGAGACAAAGTCCTGGGTCTAGGCTGATCCAGAGCGTAGGCATCAGATGGGTGAAAGACCTTCCGCCCCATCTGGCTCTTTTTATTGTAGTCGCTTTCATAAGGAATTTTGAGCTCGACCTAAGATGTCGGTGGGGCAAATAGTGGCCGACCAAGTTTTGAATAAGGGCAGGGCCCCTTCCGTACATGGCTCAATGGGCCAAACTTAAGGACTTAAATTTGATTCTGGCTTGAACCGGGAGCCAATGCCGTTCCCTCAGTCTTGGTTTGACTGATTGACTCCTGGGTATGTTGGGTAGTAGTCGTGCCGCTGCATTCTGAACAATTTGTAGTCTGTTTGTTACGCATTTGGGAGAACCAAGAAAGAGAGAGTTGCCGTAATCCAGCCTCGAAATCACTAAGGCCTGGATTACAGTCCTCTGTGCATCCTATGGGAGTAGGAGTATAATTTTCCTAACCAGGCATAGTATCCCGAAACAGGTGCCAGATAGTTTTTTGGCCTGTACCTCCATTTTTAAATTCTGGTCCAGCCACATGCCTAGTTTTTTATGGCCGCCTTGGGGGTTGGCCCCTAGCTATTTGGCCACAAAATCTCTAAGCGAGGATTGAAGTTGGTTCCCAGAATCATCAGTTCTGTCTTATCTGTCGTATTACTGGTACCCTGCAATGAGCAAATGGGTCACAGTTCAATTGTAACCTAAAAATGGATTTTGCCAGAGCCCGCAGCAAATGTGAACATCAATTCATGGAGCATTTTTCTAAGCAATGAACATCACAACTAGCTTTTCAGCTCTTTGTTACTAGGGCCCAGATGTACTAATATTAGGAATAGCGATTTCCTAATTGCGATTTTCTCTGAATGGCAATTAGGAAATCAGTAATTCCTAATGTACAAAACCTTTTATTTCTTAATAGTGATACCTAGTAGGTCTCAAATCGACCTACCTCATGAATATTAATGAAGTAGGTCACAATTTGTGACCCGTTAGTAATCACACCATATCATCAGATCATCATATATGCAATTGCTTTTCAATAAAGCAAGCTTTTTTGAAAAAAATGCAGCCTGTTTTCCTTAAAGGAAAATGAGATTTGTTTAAAAAATGAAAATGAAACAATTGCTTCATTATTTAAGAGCTGGCAGTGGTCTTAATTGTTTTGCGACTGGAATTCGGTCGCAAAACAGCAAGACATACCATACCAATTCGGTGTTTGGGAGGGACACCCTACTTACTCCCCTTCCAAATACTGAATCAGTAACACAAATTGTAATTCGTTAAAATGTTAACAAATTGAAATGTGTGTTTTTGTAAATTAAAAAAGCATTTTTGTGGTTAGAAAAGTGTACATCTGGGCCCTGGTTTCCCTGAAGTGATCAGCAACTCAAAAAAATGAGACATTTATGGCAGTATGTTCATTACATAAAATTAATGTTTCTGCATGTTAGCACACATTCTGAACTAAAGCTAGTTTTTAGAGTTACACCTCAATCTGCGTATATATTTACAACAAATTGCTAGCTGCATATTAATGAATTTATTTAGAATTATTGTTTCTGCTTTTGTATACACAGTTGCAACAATTCTATCTTTTTCCGATGAATCATCAAGAACCCAGGTATTCCAACGTTTTGGAGGTAGGAGTCCAGGAGAGTATGTAATACTGTACTTTAAAAGGATATTGCTAACTACTTCAGAGTTTTCAGACCTTACAAATGAACTTGTCCTTTAGCCTTGTTACACTACATGCTTACATAGCTCCTTGGTGACTTGCAATATCCTTTTAATGTACACTTGTATTGCACACAAAGTATGAATAGCACTATAGAATGATGCTGACGTTTTATTCCAGCAAGCAAAGTAACAGTATATTGTACCACAAATGTAATTAAATCTGATCACAATAAGAGTTGAATAGTGCCCTTAAAAAGTTATTTTAATTAGAGATATAGGCAGATGTATATTTATATGACTTTGTGACAGTCAGGTTCCAGAGGCCTTCTTAGTTTCTGGATGGTGATGCAACATTGATTCATAGTTTGAATCTATGACTGAGTACAATTTGCTAAATTACTTGCATAGTTGACTTATGGAACTTAGAGTGTAGTGCTACTAGAGTGATTATTGGAAGATCGTAAATGTATTTAAATTGCCTAGTCTAGTTTACACCCTTCTGATGAACATATTATAATTAGATTATTGTTTGGCACTAATGGCATTGATTACCTGGGTTTCTAATTACTGTCCCTTTACAGTGTGGTACATACATTATTGATCTAGGTCCTTGTGGTGATTTTGTAGTTGAATACTATTAGTTTTAATACAAACTGGATTGTGCAGTCTGTGTGTAATTGTGTGTGTGTGAGGGGGTAAGACATTAGTTCAGTCTTTTAATGAAATGTCTGAGTCAAGTGTGAATACAATATTTCAGGTCTTCCCTGCTGTTTTTCAGACGGTCAGAGTTATCTAATGGCATTAAAGTTTAGAGAATGGTTATGGCTTTTCCATATGATTCAGATTGACACTACAGACGTGTGACTCCCAGGTTTGAATGATGGTATGGGGGGGGGGGGCAATGGGTACGGTTAAGATAAAAAGCAATTGTAGGGCAGGGAGATCGTGCCTCGTTTTACTCTTTGTGTTCTCCTTCTGAGGAATGCATGGAAATGGCCAACTTTCAATAACAGATAATATCTCTATTCTGTGTGCAGAGGTAAGAGGTGCTATAAATGTGTCAATCCTCCTACGAATAGAATCAAAGAGAATAAAAGAAGATAAAATAACACCACCACTGAAGAAACTACGCCAAAACTCAGGACCCTGCAATTTAATGTACAAAATTAAATATTTCATTAGTGAACAAAATCTATTAAGTAAAGGCAACCTGCCAACTTAGAGAATTTGCAGAATTTAACAACATTCTATTTGAAAGATAACCTTTAGATTAGTAAGAGGGACATAAACTGTAACATATTAGAGAAGTCATAACTAACTCCCTCAATAAGAGTAAATCAGAAAAATTGATCTTACTGGATCTGTTGGTGGCATCTAATACTGCCAACTAAAAATACATTATTAGAGCATTTGAAAACGTTGATCAATGTTTATGGAGAAGCTCGTAATTATTACCCTGTTTTTTTATTGAATCATATCCAACATATCATAATTTATTCTGCATCTTCCTCTGTGAAACATATCGCATACAGGGGTATGTACGACAATTCAACGCAAACAAGCAAAATGCACACCATTACATCGCATTCCTCACATCGCTCACACCATTACATTGCATGCATTCACTACGCAAACCATTACATTGGACTCTGCATTTACAGGCATGCAAAAGACTTTTTGATCGCACACTACGACCATGCATTCAATCACACCGCAAAAATCTCCCTTACGGCCCCCCCAAACACAGTACAAAACCCTGATACTTCGCCACTCCCCTACGGTGTAAACAGTAAACGCAAAACATTACCATAGACTAACAATCCTAAAGTGTACAGTAAAGGTAAAACAGTACCATATAGTAACATTAAGCCCTAAAACACCCCCACCTTCGACTCCTAACCCTAAGCCTTAGCCCTAAAGCCTAAAACACCCCCATATTCGACTCCTAACCCTAAGCCCTAGCCCTAAAGCCTAAAACACCCCCATATTCGACTCCTAGCCCTAGGCCCTAACCCTAAAGCCTAAAACCCTCCCCTCCTCTAAAGTTCACCGTACCTGTCTCTCGCCGTGTTCTGCCGTCCCTGCGTTGTAAAAGCCCCCGCAATGTGATGGCGCCCGTGATGTAACGCCATGCGTAGTGAATGCACGCATTGTAACGTCGCGTGCGTCGTGAGATCACGTGACGTACACACATGCGATGCGACGCATGCATTGCGATGGGTGTTCCCCATACAGGGTTCCACAGAAATCTCCATTATTCTCCACCTGTTTAAAATTTTTGTGAGACAACCGACTGTGATCATCTCACAATAGCACATCCAGTTACGAATGAATGTAAATGGCATATAACTAAAATCACTTTGAGAATGTTTTATCCATCAATTTCTATGTTATTATTCTTCACCCCATGTTGATATATTTGACAAATAATAAGATAGAAATATGTCATCCATGAAAATGTAATTTGATCATTGTTGTAATAGACTCAGGTTACATGAATTCCGTCCTGAATAAGGCTGTCTCAATATGAATTGACAGCAGTAATAGGGAAAGGGCTCTACGCAAGGAAAATTTGGTAATCTCATTGATTTTATAGTTTGCAAGCTCTTGCTCTAGATAAATAAATTGGGTTGTGGGTATCTTTAACCGGCCACCATTTGGAAATGAGTGAATGTAAGTCAGTGGTGCTGGGTTGTATTTTAAGTTGTCACTCAAAATAGCAATGTGGATTTTTATGGTGCACCTTCTTTCTCAATCGTGTTTATAGTGAAAAAGTTGTATTGAAATATTTGCTTATATCTGTGAAAAAATGTTTGTCGTTTTTTTAAGAAAAAACGACCGTTCTCCTAGACCTGATAGATATACATTGTTTTCATAGGAAGAACCAAACCACACCTTGAAATCTCTTAAACCCAACCTCATTACCTAGTAGTGAATTAACTGGAATGTATTGCAACCAGAGTTTAGGATTGTTCTATGTTTGGCATTGTGCCAGACCATCTGAAAATCTGTATCTTCAGGGAGGCCTTCCTTGAGGACAACGAGAACTGCCCTGACAAATTCCTACATCCCCCCGCCAAGAAATAGTGGATGCAGAATTATTTCAAACGACATCTATTCCTGATGAATTACAGAAGACTTGACATATCTCTTTCAAGTTTCATGCCTCACTGGGATCGTGATTGATGTAGTCAGTTCAGTTCATAAAACTTTTATTCGGTTATATCATAGCAAAACCATAAAAAGTACAGAGATAAAATATTACAATACATATAAAAAGTCTCGATATCGTAATGCATTTAAAAACTGTTATCATTTAAAAACGTTATTAAAAATAATTCATTAGGATACTGAGCAGGAATCAGGAAATCGGGTAAACAGAAGCTCGAAGTTTACAATTTGCAGCGATTTTTTAAACATAATTTTAAGAAGCAAGCTACGCACTTAGCAGTGTATTGGGAATCCAGAGACTGCAGGGCCTGATAAGCCGGCCGACATGTTCTCAGGCCCATTTTTCGGAGTAAGGGAGTGATCCAGCGCTTGCGGGGAAGCTCATAATATCTACAGAACAGAGTTACATGCATTGTAGACTGGGATGATGTACCATTGCATGGGCATTTCATTAGAGTATGAAACTAGTCCTGCTCTTTTGGAAAAGTAACTAAGTGAAAAAAAGAATTAAATCGGAACCTAGTCAAAACATATTTTTCATGATTAGTTACGTGAAATGTTAAATATGGTTGGATACCCAAAACAGTCTGGACCGATAGAATCTGTACATTTGAGGGTTTGCTTACTTCTTGGGAAAGACGCAGTTCTCTAAGATGAGTTAGACATAGTTTTTTCAGGTCTTTCCTGGTGGTATCGATCACTGAAGTGGGTTCTGTGAAATAAGTTGTACAGTTCAAGTCCTTAAGGAAATTGGAGACATAGAGAAGCCATGGGATTTTACTCCAATTTGCCAAGGCTAAGCAGTCGGTTATCAATGAGCGGGTTAGATGGCACTGTTTTTTGGTCCAAATACGGTGCCACAACAAGATCGGCTGGCATCTGATATTATCTGTCAGATAGTCAATACCCAGCTCGATGTGGCAACCGTATACTGGGGCACTTTGGTGTAGTCATTATTGCCCAGTCTGATGACAGTAATGCCACAAAATGATTTCTATCTGAGCCAGCACTTTACAAAACAGCTAAATACATACATTCATATTTTGTTTCAATTGAATTCCATTGATTGCATCTGCTTTGAAAGTGCATGTGGACAATGTACTTAATACATCATTTAGAGGCATATCATTAACTTTATTGTAGTAGTTCAATGCATTGCAATATCTACTTTCAATATGTTAGTGTATGTTTCGATTTAACTTTTAGTCTTGAAAATAGGATCTTTGCACAGTTGAATGCATCACTATTCCACAAAGCAGAGTACGTAATTACTGTATTTGCATTTAATGCAAGCTGAATAAGTGTTGGTTTGCTAACTGTGCTTAGTGCAATCAAGAGTGCTGCTGGACAAGGTTTTACTGTCACTCCTCGATTATAAAACCCAGCGCATAGGTCGATGAATGTTGTTGACAGAGATTTAAGAAGCTGAAGTCAATATGAAGACTTATGAATAATCTTTTCATTTAGTCCAGTCAATAAATAGAATTAATGTGAGTTAAAGGGTTCTTATTGCAGATCTTCAAGTCAATCATTCTTTATTAAGTATTATTATCCAAGTGTCATGATCAAAGTATATTCAATCAATTGATATGTGATAATAAGGTAAAACAAAATATTAATCAATTATGAAATCCACACAATAATAACGCAACAAGGGTGTTCCATAAGGAAACTCTCCTATTCTAAATAAATCAAAATTAAATGAGAGATGGACTGGAAAAAAAGACAGTTCAGATGAGACAATGAAGCATAAGCATGAAGATTTCGTGTAATAATCTGGAATGTATTCTCAGCTCAAATAACAGCAAATCAAGAAATAAGCTAGGACTTCTCATAAAGAGATGTCTAAGAAAACTCAGTAGAGTGTCTACACTCAGAGAGGCTGGGATAAGGAACACACAGCTACTGCTCTCAGTCTAAGGAAAGAAAGGAATGGACATCACAATCAATCTGGAGTTATTCTAAGAAAATGCACTAACATAAATTCACATTTCTATATTGCAACATTAATATTCTTTCTTCTTTATTTTGAACAATACGATTTCAGCACGCTCCTTGGAACAGGTTTACTCCCCATCTTCTCACCAGAATACAATCCTCTTTTAACCATGTGTCCTTAAATGTTGCAGCACATCCTTTCTTGTTTTCCGAAACCTCTTTCCCATGAATCATCTCCCTGTCTTCTGCATCTTTGTGGTGAGAACGTTACTATCATTTGTCTAATAACATAAGCGTCTATTCATTAGCTAATGCAAAGTAATTTCTGAAACTGCAATGTTTACAGCACAGAAAAGAAAAACATCTTGCACAATGGTCGTTTAATTTGAAAAACAAGCTTGTTAGTATTAATATATTTTCTTGTTGATTCATGGCATCCTAGGTTATGTCAAGTTTAGAATCCAGATTTAATTTTTAAGTTATAGTCTGATATATTTAAGTATGATAGCCTACTACAATTGCTGCATTTAATTTTTCAACCTAAACTCTGCACGTTGTTTTAAAAAAAAACCATTTTGCAGATAAAAAAACTTCGTGTCAGCAGGACTGACTATTTTTAAAATTATTTTATTGACATTTCACACATGTGAGCATGAAACAACATGTTAACATGTGTTGGCTCATAATAAATGTGCTTTCAAATATACCTTTCAATGAAAATTCATTGTAACTGAATAGCTATTCAGTTGAATTTAATGTTTACTGACAATCACTTTGGTGGTTCATTCTCTGTAACTCTATTTAGCCTATTTTTAATGAATGTTTGATGACTTGTATCCAGAGGCGTATTTATTAGTCATTCACATTCTGCTTTAGTTCATCAAGTGATTAATTGTATGTAAAGATTCGAATTAACTTAAAATAGAACATGATGTTGATTTCGAATAAGTGACTACCAGCATTTGTTGTGTCCATTGTGTTTATAGTCCACTTGAAGAATTTTTCAGATACCATGAAAAGATTGTGGTTCTACTATGTAAACTTAAAAGTGGGCAAAGCTCATGTTTTGGAAACATTCAAGTCTTGAAATAGTCATTGGGCACGGGTGTAAGGGCACAATGTATGCAAATGATTCTCATGCATTCTTACTAGTACGCCTGAGTCTAAAACACAGTGATATTGCTTGAAGTGACAAGTGGGAGTGAAGCGCTTTTGAAATATGCGGAACTGCAATTTGCAGTGATGGGTGAAATTACAGTGATTTACTTGGTAAAGTGAAATTAAAATAATTCTGGTCCATTGTGCTGCTCGTGCTGCCTTTTAGGGTCAGGAGCTCATCCCTCAATATAAAATTAGTGCAAATGGCACCATGTGGTGCACCAGAGAGCGCTGACCTCTTTCTGCTGCTCGAGTCAATTTTTTGACTCGAGCAGCAGCTTTTGCAAAGCGAGTGGCAACTTTCTCAACACGAGTGGTATCAATCTGCCATGACCACCCATGTTGAGAAATCTCACCGGGAGGTGGTGCAGTGCTAGTTTTTTCTCACTTGTACTCACTAACTTAATGTTGACAAGCTACGTGTGATAAAAATGATGCCACGCTAAGGTTGGCAGAGTTTTTGCCAAACTCTGTATGTATGTTGCAGTACATGAAATGTGATGTGGTTTAGTTGGTTTACTTTTTACTTGCTTGTTAATGGGAATACTGTAAGCAGTTATTTTCTCCTGAATCTTTCATATGTTTCCCAATAGACTGTTGCATAATCATAACATATTTTTTATTGGAGCGAAGGTGGGAGTCAGGCTATCAGGATTCTGATAATTCCTCTTGGGCAATTTTGAGAATATATGAGCAGCATGTCAAAATGTTTCATTGCTATCTCGGTGGCCCGTTTGCATGTGGTGAGAGGACTCTACTACCCAATAAGGTTTTCTTTAGAAGTTCATGTCTGCTTGTGATTCACAATTAATGTTTTGGATGTGTTGATGGACGCATAAGCAATTTTATTCGCTTATTGGGGGGGTGCAGATTATTTTAAGGGTATACTATTTATTCAAAGAGTGTTGAGTTTGTTAATGAGCCGGTCAATAAAATACATGCAGCCTTAGTTGGGATCTACTTTGTATTAATATGACAAAGTGCAGTTCAAATTTGTTCGGGATGAGACATTTAATGAGCCCATTAAAAAGATCTGTTGTTGGGATTGGCTCTCTGTTCATATGAAAGTGGTATTTAGAAACGAATAAGTGAGTAGTCTCTCAAGGGGCAATTGCCTAACAGTTTTTGGAAGACCAAAAGGAGAGTATGGCTTCATTGGTGTTTTGCTTCTTTGAAAACAGAATTCATATTTTCTTACTCAAAGCTGCTAGGGTTGATCGCAGGTACCGCATTGTTGCCCTTAAAGTGATGATTGAAGGGGTGAAATGCATTTGTTTACTTTCTGTATGAGATGTATGCCTTTGCCTTTAATACACTTTTTAAAGTGGGCTGCGACATTTTTAAGGGAAAAAAATCAAACCGGTCTGTTAGCAAGGATATGTTACAATCTATTGTCTGTATTTAGTACTTCACACACAAATAAAGGTCAAGAGCTATTACATTATTTCTTGATAATGTGCTTCAACACGTGGGAGCCTGTAATCCCCATTTAAAAGTACATCTCTAATTTCCTTATTACAGGTGACATTTGACGTCCCTAGTCGCCTGTAATAAAGAAATGACTTAGCTGCTCAATTACAATAAGTTATTACAGTTGAATTCTGGCATCGAAATACCTGCTGCCAGAAACCAAGGGGAAAGGTAGGTCATGGAGCATAATTAAAGATGCATATTAAACTTTTTTAATAAAACATTGCTTTTCCTTCTTCTGCTCTGTTTTCAAAAGGAATAGTGATAAGCAGGAAAAAGAGATTTGTAGCAACATGTTTTTGTTCCACTCTAGATTATTATAGGAAAAATAGGAAATATCTGCATAATTTTACACATTCTGTACTATAGTGTTTTTTTGTAAAAAAAAAAAACTGACTGATATCGTTTTGCAACAGATATGCAACTGCTATTTGGTGTACTTAAAGTTCAACTAGAAATTCTAATTGTATTCTTGATATTTACAAACCTCCTATTTTGTTTATATGAAGGAGCCTCAAATCAAAGATGTAAATGGTTTGTGGAAAGGATAATGGTTTGACCATGTATCTTAAGGATTAAAGTATACCCTGCAGTACGTTTTAATTGAATTTCTCTACATGGTCACTGAAATCCTCAATGACTTTCAATATCCTTATAATGTACAGTGCTGGGTACTTTATCCCATATATAAGAACTGAAAGGTTTGACCAATCACTTACTTCACAGTATTGCATAGCAAAAACCTACTACACTGCTAAAGTTCTACTGTCTATGTTCCTTAAAGTTCACTCAATGAACCGAGTTGAAAACAGCTGAGAGCTTTATTTCAGCTAATGCCAAGAAACGATGGATATGGTCAATAAACTTGTCACAGAAGTTTGTTTTATAGGTTGAGGAGATTTCTACAGAGAAAAATGTGATTGTGGAAGTGATGTGGTTGGTGTGGAGCAGGGACTCAGTGCTAGGCACAAGAACAGCTGAGGTGCTGCAGCAAGTGAGGCATAGTGGTACCTGTGAGATGAGCATACCTGCTTGCAATTGGTGCATAGCAAGATCATGATGACTGACAGAAGCAGGTTATCAATTTATGAAGAGGGAACAATTGCCAAATAAATGGACACAGCTTATTTTGATCTCAGCACAACTCTCAGTCAAACCCTGCTCACCCACTAGTAGCTATTGGACAAGCAGCATTCAGTTGTCTAGAGCAATATGGGATACGTTCAAACAGTAAGGTAGAGCATAATCTATATATAGTATTAACTTTAAGATGGCCACTATTATATCCTGATTTCAGAATACGTGCCGCTTTCAAGCTTTCTTGACTTCTGTTAATTGGTAACAGGTGAAGTCCAGCATACGTATAGACTTCCGTATGCAGTGGACTTTAGCATCCAAATCTTTCAGACATACCAGGAGCCTGCTTGCAAGTTCGGCATTTCAGATGGACGACTTCTCAGTAAGACAGCATTTGCATGGGTGCAGCACAAGTATTTGCACCTGGAACTCGGATGGTACTTACCGCCTCATTAGAATGAGAACATATCATTGTTTATCTCACTATTTGAAGTAGGGATGTCTGTCATCTCTTATTTCAATATTAATCCTTCTAGGGGCTCATCCTCTGTGGAGCTTCTGCTGCTTTGAATAGCTGCTGCTCTGGATTTGTTTCCCCACGTATCGCTTCTCTGGTGTCTGGCATAATAGTTGCTGCCCCATGAGGAAGCTTACTAATCTCCTGATGAGATGCCTGAGTAGACCTCAACTTATAGTCCTGTCTTTTGATCTCTTGTAAGTCTATCGGTGGGTGCTGCACCTGTCTTTCACACAATTAATTCACATGGCAAGCGTCATTTGAAATGCTCTCTTTTTTAAGCCTTTTTAACAAAGCAGTTGAACTGGTAGCTTCACTTACAATTTTAAGACGTCCCTTTTCTTGATACAGAATTCAGTTAAGCTGTTACCGGGATACATTACAGATTTTGGGTCCAAGATATGCGTAATAGGAGAAGAAAATATAAGGTAACATTTCTTTGGTATACATTCTTGGGCTACCCAATTTTAAGGCAAGTATATTTGACCTAGGTCTCCTATTGTTACCCGCCAAGTAGAATTTATTTGAATCATTTCTGACAGTTAGAAGCGTCCAATCAGATTCAAGGAGTTGAGCTAGCAAAGTGTACACATACATGGACATCTGTTCCTGACAGATCTGGATAACAGTATGAGCACGATCTACAGATCTGATATGAGGTGGTGATGGCAAAAATGAACATGAGTAGTGTGTCTGCATGTGAACATCAGGCTGGGATTCTGTTCTTGTTTCTCGTTGTGTCTATATATCCCTGTGACTCGCCCCACTTTGCTACACGAAATTGTATGAATCAGGGACTCTTCCATCTCAACACACTGCATACAGGACTAAGATAAAAGATGTTCTTGGATATACAGTTCTGGCTTTCTTTTGCACACTTTATGTCTGGACTCATTCAACTGGTGCAATGTACGATCACTCTGCATCGCCGCTATGCTCTCTCAATTGTTCTCAATAATGGAACTTCTAATATTAATTTCAAAGAAAAGCTTTTTTAGGTTCTGATTTTTTGTTTTGCATACTCTTTTGTAGATTTGCCCCCATTGGCCACCTCTTGAAGTAGTCTCATTTTGTGTGGTCCTGAAGAAGGTGTTTGAATACAATTAATTTCCACACCAAAACATGCATTGAGCGTGTTTAGGAGTGATTCCCGTTCACAACACTACAAAATTTAAATTGAACATCTCTTAAGGCTGGATGTTTCTCTGTGTGTGTGTGTGTGTGTGTGTGGAGTGGTTTGGTGTTGGTTTGTATGAATGGTATGACAGGTGATTTTTTCTGATAGATGTATGAGTGAGTGGATTGTAGGATGGGGACTAAATAATGTTATATGTACACAAGTTTGTAATAATATCTAAAACGCTGTTTATGACAATGTATGTCAAATAATGTGAAACTATTGTGGACATGTGATTAATGCATTTATTGGTGGTAATAAATAGTTGAAAAATAAATAAAACAAATAAAAAATGTTTTATACATAATTTTGCAGGTTTTGTAGAATTTTCTGGGTCAGAATATAAAAGTACATTACAGGAATAGTGGAAGAAATACAGCTCGAGTGAGATATTGATATTGGATTCATTGTCCTAATATCCCCCTTATTCCAGACCTAAAATCATATCAGTAGGGGACAACCTCTTTGTTCTGATAAGTTCATACAATACCAGCATTTTTAATATAAAGAGAAGATGACATAAAAATAAAATTCCCAAACCCACTGGGAAAAATAATAAGAATTTAATAAGCCAAAATACCTTAAAATGATTAAAGTCAGTGTTTAAATTTTCAGGCAACATCTTTCTAGTGAAAGTAAAGTGTTACTGTGAAGTCTCAGTTAATGGTTGACAGGGACCTAGTCAAATTTTAGGCCGACCACATTGGAGCCGAATTCACATACACAAGGTGGGTCACTGGTGTCACATGTTTTACCTTTAGATTTAGTCTACTATTTGAAAGTCAGAACCCTCCATCTACGCAAGATGCGTGGCTGAAGACAATGATGGTTCCATGAAGTCATGGACTCCATTGTCGAGCTCCTGCTGAATCCATTAGTCTTTGCACTGCATTATTAGTTAAAATGAGTGATAGTCTTCTTCAAGTTATAATGTCACTATTCCTTACTAGGTCATTAGGCCTTATTAATTTAGACTTGAGCTCAACCCTCTGTAACACAGAGCAGACACGCTTAACTTAGGATAAATGTGAAAAGCATTTATCAGTACCAAAACAGTTAAAAAGTAGAAAACACAACACAATAAAAAAACTGACTCCAATATATAAAACAACATAGAGTACATTTTAACGAGAAAATGGACACCAAAACAACAAAGGTCGGATGTAGGGCACTGGAGATATGATTTTTCAAAGTTTTAGATATTTCTAGCTGGAAAAGCGCAAAGTGACAACCAAAGGTATCTAGCCATATTAGAGTGCGTCAATGTCATCAAATTAAGGCTGACTGTAAAGGAGCACGGGTCGGATACATGGACCAGGTTTGCTCTGGTGAAAGGTGTTACCTTCTAATTTAGCCTCTGGAATGCAAGTTAAAAATCCTCAGTGGTACAAGGGAGCAGGCTGTACACAAGGTTGACTCCACAAGGCTAAAAAGCGGTTAGACTAAAAGTCCTGGTGAAGCTGTTGACTTTTGGCAGAAAAGCTCTGAGAGGGAGAAGTTCAAAATTCTCACCTTGACATGTTCCCTCTTTGGTGGGAAATATTTCTACCTTCAGACTTAGAAACATTTTTGGAAATAAAGCTTCTTTTAGCTGGGCAAAATGGCACGTTGAATCAAACTGGAAGCTGCAAGTCAGCAGTGGTCCTGGAAGAGGTTCACTTTCCTCTTCCAGACCCCCATTAGTCACTATTAGCATGGGCATGTCAGACTTGTCATAGTGGAGTGTTTTCCAGTTCATATGGATCACCCTGTGGGGCTTAAGGGGACTCTCATTGGATGCTAATACAGATCAAATAGGCTAAAGTCTACGTCCTACTGTCGTGCCTACTGTATGCAAATAGAAGGCATGGCTGTAGGACATCCATCTTCTTCCTGAGTTTGTCAGGCAAACCCATTATAATTCCTTTAGGGGTATTTTGGAATCTTTCCACTAAACCATCGGTTTGGGTATGGTAAAGGTGTTAAACTTATAAATCACCCCACACTCATCTCACAGTCTTTAAGAAGGCAAATATGAAGTTTATGTCCCTATCAGATATTACCTGCTTAGTAAACCCTGCTATGGTGAAGATACCAAGCAGAGCTCTGGTGACTGAGGGCACAGTTAAAGTCTGTACTGTTATGAACCTATTCCCTGAAGGGGTTGGAGGGTCAAAGCGACCAACAGTGTCAATCTGTACTCTTTCAGCGGGGGTCCCAACCACAGGCAGTGAAATTAAGTGATCTTTGGTTTCCCTCCCGTTTTACGACTGGCTTGACAAGTGGCACAGGAGTGACAAAACTCCTTCACTGACATATAGGGCTAGTATATGTGACTAACCAACCTCTCCCAGGTTTTGGCCATTCCCAGATGGCCAGCCAAGGGTATATCATGGGATAGGTTCAAGAGGAAGGACCTGTATTGTTGGAGGAACACCAACCTCCTGGCTACCCGAGGTTTTGATTCCCTTCCCTTACTATGTAGGACACCATCCTCCCAGTATATCATGTGAGACCCACTGGTGTACCCTCATTCTTGGGCTTCACCCTGTTATGGAAGGCCACCAAGAATAGAGTAGGTCTTCTGCTCGAGACAAAACTCCTCCCTAGAGGGCCCTCCTGCCTCTTGGATGTTAGCAAGATCTGGCAGATCTCCGAGGTTAAGGACTTTCCCATTAAGGTCCCAGGCCCAACCCCTGAGGGTCAGGCTCCTTCTACCTCTTGGCTGTGGTGTCCTGGGCCATTATTCCAGGTACCAGGGTTCCATGACTACACTGACGTGCTTTTTTGGACCTTGTTGCCTAACACACCCAATCAGGTAGATGCAGAATCTCTGTATGAGCCTCCTCCTCTCCATCTCAGATGAAGCAGGGGTTTTAAGATAATTTCCCAGCAGGCACTGGGATGGCAGGTAACACAGATGCTTTCTTCAGGCCAGTACCCCTCCCTACTCAAAGGTGAATTTTTTTATTTGTTTATTTTTTTATTTTTAAGGTTTTATATAGCACAAACATGACCCTTGTGGTTATCAGAGTGCTTTACAAGAGAGAAACAAAGGAGACAATGTACAAAGAAACATAGTAATTTAGAGATAAAGTCTTATGTTCCAGCTGGTTGTTCTAAGAGTCATCATCAATATTTAAGTACATTTTGACATGAAAAGAGATTTGACTTCTTTTTTGAAGTAGGCAGTTGAGGGGTTAAGTCTGGTTTCTGGGGGTAGTGCATTCCAAATCCTTGGAGCCATACCAGAGAAGGCGCGGTTATATGTTTTCTTTTTGGCAAATCTTTGAGGCTTTAGAAGAAGGTTGCTGGCACACCTGGATGATCTGTTTCCACATGAGTGTTCCAGTTTCTGGGCCAGATAACTGGGTGTGTTGTTATGGATGGTTTTATGTGTCATGCAGGCAATTTTTAAATGAATTCTTGCTTTGAAGGGAATCCAATTGATTGCTTTGAAGTCCGGGGAGATGTGGCTATTTTTTTTGGAGCCTGTGATGAGCCTGGCCGCTGAGTTGAGTGATGCTCTTAAGGGGGCAGTTGTAGATCTAGGGAGTCCACAGAGAGTTGCACTACCATAATCTAGTCTGGTAATTACTAGAGCTTGGACTGCCAGCTTGAAGTCGTTTACTGGGAGGAAGGGTTTTAATTTTCTCAGAGTGCTCATCTGAAAGTTTTCTCCTTTTACTTTGGCGCTGATGTGTTTTTGCATGTTTAGGTTACTGTCCAGAGTTACTCCCAAAGATTTTGCTGAATCTATTATAAGAGGCTGGCAGTTGAAAGCTGTAAGTTGTATGTTGGATGGTTGATTGGGTGGGGGGTTTAGTAAGAATTCAGTTCTGAGGGCGTTTAGTTTGAGGTGGTTTTCAGTCAACCATTCCTGAGTATTTTTTAAAGTTAGATTGAGAGATTTGATTTCATTTGGGGAAATTATCTTTAGGTATAGTTGCGTGTCCTCTGAGTACATGTGAAAGTGGATTTTTGATGAGTCGAGAATCTCAGTGAGCGGCTCCTTGAATAGATTAAACAGTGTAGGTGAAATGGAGGATCCCGGCGGCACTGCTAATGTGACAGGGACGGTCGTGGACAGAGATTGGTTAACCTTGAACCTTTGGGATCTATTCAGAAGGAAAGAGGTAAACCAATTTAGAACTGACCCAGATAGGCCCATTCTGGTTTGCTGGAGATCAAGAAGATTATCATGTTTGACGGTGTCAAAGGCCAAAGATAAATCAAGCAGGATGAGTAAGCAGGTTTTGTTCCGGTCTAGGATTCTTAGAGCGTCATCTACTATGTGGGTCATAGCCGATTTGGCACTATGTCCTGCCAGGAAACCAGATTGGAATTTATTGAGCAGGTGGAAGTTGGTGATGTAGTTGTCTAACTGGCTGAGAACACATTTTTCTAGTAGTTTAGCCAGAGTTCGGATGTTGGAAATTGGTCGGTAGTTATTTAGGTCAGTGGGGTCAGCTGTTATTTTCTTTAGTATGGGAAAGACTTGTCCTGATTTGAGAATTTCAGGAATAGTTCCTTGGACTAAGGAGGCATTGATGTCCAAAGTGTTAGTAGTGCTGGAATGAGATCAGTGAGGTAGTTTTCTGAACGGGGATCTGAGAAGTGGTTGGAGGGATTCAAGGATGTGAGTGCTTATAAAATAGAATCTTCGCTATAGGTTGTGAAGGTGGCCAAGGAGGCGTTATTTTTTTGGGCGAGTTTAGATGTGCCCGTGATTGTGGTTGCTAGCATGTGGGATGATGAGTCCTTCAGAGTGTTAGACTGGTCCAGTGAGGCCTTATGGAGGTCTGTTTTCAGGAGTTTCATTTTTCCGTGAAAAAGGAGGAAAATTCTTCACAGCTGGGTGGCGTACCTTGACCAACCTGGGAAGTGCGAGCTGCGCCCCTAGATTGAGTTTTGACTAGTTCAAATAGTTTTTTGGGTGGTTCTTGGCTTGATCTAGTTAATTTTTTTAAAAGTTTGCTTTAGAATGTCTGATCTTTTTATAGTACGAGTTTCTGATGGATCGGAGCAGATTGAGATGATCCGTGGAAGGCGATGACCTGCAGCGCCTTTCATCTAATCTAAGCCTGTCCTCATTGAGTCTTCCATCATACTAGAGTTTAGAATCTTTTGTGGTGATCCTCTTCAATTGTAGAGGTATGGTTGTGTCTAATATCGAGGACATGGAGATAAAGTAGTGTTGTGTCAAAACTTGAACATCAGTTTGATCTTCCGGGGGAGCAGTAGGTTGACACTGGCGGATGTAGATAGGTCTGGTTTTTTTTTTAGAATCCTCTTACATATTTTAGGTCTCAAGGGTTGTACTGAGCGTAGTTTAACTGATTCTTTGATGAAGAGGGTGATGGCATGGTGTTCGGACTAGTCACATGGGAGAATTGTATATTGCAATATGATAATATTTCACCTCAGTCAGCACTGACTACCTTTTGCAGAACATCTAGGATAATCAGCTGTACGTAAACCAACTTGTCCACCACAGTGGCCAAGCAAGCTCCTGTACCAATTAGAGCCTCCACCCTAGTGCCAGTGATGTTTACCCATTGCTAGTATTTCACCATGCTGGGAGGTAAGGCAGTCAGAGTCTCAACAGCTACCTCACCCATATTTAATGAGGTGCCTTCAGTTTATCACTTGTTTTTCCCTAGTATAACACCACCTCAATCCCTACACTGGCAATCCCTTTGGAATACCTACTAGTGGGGGGCCTCTTAAAACAAACAGAGTTTCCCTTTTTGCTCCATGGCTGTTGAGAGTTGCGGCACACCCTGGAACTCATGGGGTCAAAATGTTTTCCCTGGTACATTCTTCCTTTGGATTTGGACCGGCCATAGGGTTCCCCCTCTTGGGGGAAGATATTTGGGGCTCTTTTGAGAACTTCTAGTTGACTTTCCTGCTTTCCTCTTTCCCGGGGGGGGGGCAACCCTCCTTTCTTATCGTCACTCCCCTGGGACATTTTGGATACATGGATGTGCATCCATTAATTAGTTATCTTACCTAGCTATCTGCGGCTAGACAGCTTCTATTTAGTTGCAGGTATAGCTACTCTGAAGAACAGTTACTCAAACTGTGCTGTTTGACAGCTCAGTTTCCCTTCAACCCGCCTTCTAGTACCTTACTGAAACATCTACGAAATATACCTGGGACTCCTGTGCATCTTTTTGGGTATCACTGAACTTCTCCTTATGGTTTTCCGGGGTCTGACCAAACATCTCTGCAAGGGCATCCTTCATGTGCTGATAGGGCTCTGCTAACCCCTTCCTCTAGGGCAGGAGCCTATTCCTCCCAGCTACTGAAAACAACTCCCACAACAAGGATCCCCAGTATTTGGTGCCCATCTTCTTCATGTTTATTGCTCTTTCACAGGAGATAAATCTTTTGTTTATGTCATGCTCCACCAGTATGTTAGGCACAATTCATTGGAGCAAGTGAGTGCTGTATGACGCCCACCCCCTCCCTTCACAGATGCTGCCACACTTTTTCTACCACTATTGTTGCAGGACTTCACTCTCAGCTTGGCCTTCTTTTCCATTTTCCTCCAAGGCCAGTTTCCTCTTTGCAAGAACCAGCTTCTACTCTTCCAGGGCTTTGAGGGCCAGCAGGGCCTCTTACCCCATTTGTTGAAGGACAATCTTTGAACTAGTGGTGCTGGCTAAGCTCCATTCATTTATAGGCCGGAGAAGTGCTCAACAGAGTGTCTTGGGACAAGTAGTCCTCCAGCTCCTCCTCACCAATCCCTGGAGTAGCCTCTCTCTCCTCCCCTGGAGTTTCCTCTATGTCAGAGGTGCCTGGGCCAAGCAAGCCTCTTCCCAAGCTTTGATGACTAATTCAAACATTTCTTTCTAGACAATGAGATCTGATTTCTGGTTCTTGTCCTTGTACAGGATTTTCTGTTGAGCCACTTTAAAGGTGGGCAAGCTGGCTAGCTCCAACTCCATATTCCCTTCAGATTGTTAAGAAGGACAGAAATTGGAGTAAAAAATAATGTAGAAAATTCATTTTCTAGCTTATTAGAGTAGTACTGCTGAACACAAGTTCTGGATCCCACCTCTGAGCACTAATGTGAGAAAGTTCATTACAGTTGAGATGGACGGTATACCTCTACAAGTAATATTGGCGCTATTTATAACCAGATCCTGGTAAATCTCAAATTTAAATCTCAAACATTTATTGGTAGCTTAGCACAGATCAGACAAACTAAACTTAGGAGACATTTGTAAAGCATTTTTCAGTACCAAAACAGTAAGAAAGTAGAAAACACAATACAGAAAATATCCCACTCCAAGTTATGAAAGTAGAGTAAAGTTTAATGAGCAAATAGACACCAAAACGGCAAACATCTGATGTAGGGTCCTGGAGATATGATTATTTAAAGCTTTAGATGTTTCTAGCACCAAAAAGTACAAAGTGCCAACCATGAGTATCTGAGATGGAGCAAAGGTCAGAGAGGGGGACCAGGTTTGGTCTGGAAGAAGAATTTACCATCTGACTTAGTCTCTGGAATGGTAGTTGAAACTCCTTAGCAGGCATGGCAGCAGGCTGTGGACTAGATGGATTCCATTCACTCTCAGGGATGGATACTATTTGTATCTTCTCCTGATGAAGATTTCTACTTTCAAACTTAGACACATTTTTTTTAAGAGAAACTACTTTAAGAAGGGCAAACCAGCAAGTTGAATCCAACCGATAATGCAATGTTGGTGACTGCGGTTTGGTGGTGGTCTGGTGGTACTCTTTGGTTCTTTTTGTTAAAAGTTTGGAAAACATTGTTAAGTGTCCAATTTTATAGTTCTTGTTGAGGAGAGAATCCAGTCTTCGCTAGTCTAGGATCTTTTTGGCACCACATGGTGGTTATGGGCTCAATCTCCCAGTACCCACCAACAGCATCCTGGTAAAATGGTTTTGGAACTGGGCAGCTGGAATCAGCACAATTGTGGGCATCTTGCAACTTTTGTCTTCTTGGAGCTTAACAGGAGGCTAGCCAAGTAGCCCTTGGAAATCACTCTTCATTCCTGAGTACATGTTACAGTAGGTGCAGTCCTTTTTCTGAAGTCCAGGGTTCAGTAGGTGCAGTCCTTCCTCTGCCTTCCATAGGTCATAGGTATTCTGCAGAAGGTGACCAGAAGTGACACTTTTATGACTGGCTGTAGCCTGTGGGTGGGGGTAACTCCCTAACCCTTAGGGAAAAGGTTCTCCGGGGCAACCCCACCCACTTTGACTTTATTTTCTTGGGGTTTGGCCCTAACTAAACCCACGGTGATATGCTCTTCCAACATCCACAATGGTAAACTATGTATTTACTTGGCAAGAGCTGTGGGCACCTCCATGAGGTGTGTCTGTTGAAATGAAGAACCCCTTCCCCTGCAAAAGCATTTACTGGACATGTTACCCCCCCCGACCCCCACTGTGATTGGTGCCACACTATTTACTTGGATGAAGACAGGGACAGGCCTAGGTGTGAGTTACATCTGCCTGTTACAGGGGATGCCCTCTGCAGCTTGTACAGTTGGCGGCTACATCCCCTGACCATCCAATCAGGAGCAGGTCACCTTTCTACCCAGATAAGACCCTTTATCCTCTTTCTAAGAAGCAACAAACACCTCCCAGCAGGCTGCCTGATGACATTTAGGAATTATCTATGAAAGGACTGATAGAGTCTTTAGGAAGACATATGCCAGCTGAGGTAAAGCATAATAACATGTTAGAATCTAACTAAGTGTGCAAGCCGTGCCACAGTGAAAATCTACTTTGGAGATATGTTATTGCCAGTACATGTAAAATGTAACTACACATGCCTTACTTTTTAAATGCCATGTACTCCACTCTATGGGCACTTAGGGCCCAACTTAGGGTGACATATGTGTATTAAATGGGAAGGTTTAGGTCTGGAAACAAGTTTATTTGCCAGGTTTAAATTATGGTTTATAAAGTGTACAGATAAGCTGCGGTGACAGGCCAACAGTCAAGTTTGTACCTTTCACTTTAGGGATGGCACAAGATGAGCTGGAGTCCACTGGTGACATTTCGTTTACAGTCCTGGGTACACAGAGTAAACTAAATATGCCAATGAGGGATTAGTGAGTTCTGCATGTTCAGAGATTTCTGAACCCATACACAGGGTGCTGGATAGCATCATCCCAAAATTTATGAAGTCCATGCACTAGCAGTATCAGTTCAACAAGTGGGGTAGGGGGCGTGGGGGTGAACATGCAAAAGTGACATTTCCTTACAAGCACCAAAGTTCTGAGCAGGACATAGCTGGATTTTGTAGCCACCTTGATTGCTTTGCCACTGAAGTAGATTAGTAACTTTTTGGTTTTCAAAATCCTTTAGCAGTGCAAAGCTGCAACTGCAGCAAGGCAGGCTTTAGAAGGCCAGATACCTTTGCCACAAGGTCCAGCTGAACCCTTTCTCAGTGCAGCAAAAAGCTCAGAGCACAGCAAACCTGACCTTCTTACCTGTGTTGGGTGCAACTGGGCCTGGGTGTAATTTACGCAATGGCAGCGTAATTTAGCATAATCTCTAAAAATTTGCATTATGAAAATTGCATGAAAATTACAGGTAATACATCAACATGTTGGTTCAGGTAACCTATGTATAGCAACTACGCAATTAACTTGCACTTGAGCAGCATTATTGTAACGTAGGCTGTTGAACAATAGCTCAAAAGGTCATTTTGGGTTAACTTTTTTACCAGAGTGCACCTTTAGGGTAAATTTTAAGCGCTAAATGCATTATTTATTTATTTGGTTTAAAGAGAGGATGTGCCATTAGGGTACTGTACAGACAGTATCAAGACTCCTCTCTCTGCTTTGTGAACCACTTGGTCATGTTTCATTTGTTTATTGTTGATGGTCTGGAATTTAAGTTAGGGAGTGTGCAAATAAGGGGAAATTGATATTTTATGATGAGGGAGGACTGTGGCTCATAATATTTTTTTTATTTTCCATGTGTTTCGATAATTGTATTTAAATTTATCTTCATGCTGTTTTGTTTTCTACATTTTGGGTACTCTTGTTCTGTAGACCTTGCGGGTATTTTTTAATGTATTTTCACTTTTGCACTGCTTCTGTGCAAGGGATATTCCTATTTTCTCAAGGAATTGTGGATGGCCTCGTATTTATGCCATATTTACGTATTTCATCTATTTTCATGTGTGTTGGTGGCTAGAGTCGGGGTGTTGTGAGATTTATTAGGGCCCGTGCACAAAAGCTTCCATTTTGAAAGTTCACATTTCAACTTGACATCTTTTTAGGCAGTGACTTTTTATGCCTTGCAAGTACATGATAACGTGCTCAGAAGGTGTTCTGCTTGCAACACACTTTTCTTCGTAAGCATTTTATCATGACACGGTACAGTCTGTTCAAGGATGAATTACACTGAGCATGCTATACTTGCATTTTGTAGTCCATTAGGAGAGAGCCCTGAATTGGAAATACAATGACACTAGCAATGGACCTAAGGCACAGTGTGAATAGAACCTGTTATATTATATAACCTGCTTCTGAGCTTTGGCTAACCAGAGGAGCACTTCCATGGATTATCCTGGACGCTCGACTAGAACTGACTTCCAGTCTTACAACTCATCACTATCCTGCAAAGGATGGTGGGCTGTTGTAAACCAGGGTGGCTTCCTGACACATCATGCACAGGTAAATAGGACTTTAGGCTGCTCCAAGCAATCCGGCAGAATGCATTCACACTATGTTCTATATGATAGGTAATGCTAGGTACAAGTATCATTATGATATATTATCTTAAAATTCATATAATCACTGCAATAATTATAATGGTTTATTAATCATCTTTTTTACCATTCTTGTAATGCTGGTAATAATGCTTTGTTTCCTTCTACTAATAATTGTGGCTCTTGTATTTTACACAAGAATCCAATTGCTTCAATAAATGTTTGAAATGCCAATTTGCGTATTTCTTGTGCCTACCTTTGGGCATGCCCAAGGTAATAATAAAAGGGTAGATCTGTTTCCATTATTTCTATAAGGGAATTAGAGTGGTTACGTTCTGAGGTTGCAGACACCATCTGGTACCGATTTAGGGGTCCAGATGGTGACTGTATATTTGCCACAAATTGGGCCAACATGTTCTGATAATATGAGTGGGCCCAGTCCCCACGTTCTGATGCACATCCTATCCAAATGCACAGCCTTACCATTAGGGTGCCCCCAGGAGTCCAAGTCCATGCACCCAGACATTTTGCTTTGTTCTTCCCCAGGTGTTTTCACACAATTTTCTGTGCCTGTGTGTGCATGTGGATACATGTCTATGTGTGTGTGTGTATGTGTGTGTGTGAGCGAGAGTGTGTGTGGAAAATGGTTGATTTATTGTTTTCGTATCAACCGCTAAACTTTTTTTGTTGGGTTATTTTTCCCTTGAGTTGGTAGTGATTGGGGGTTGAGGTATTTGAAAGTTTATTTAAAATGTTTTTGCACTGTTTCAAGTTTGCTTTGCTGTTTTTATATTTTTTATCTTGTCACAATTTGGGTGTACATTTGTGCACTAATTTCTCTGCAATCCTTCAACCTTTTGTTGATGGAAGGGAGGAGAATGAGCTCTAACCAAGGTAGGGCAGACACATTTTCATTGTTTTTCACTGTACCTTCTTTGCTGGCCATGTGGAGACTACCATTTGTGGAGCCAGTATCTGTATGTGTCATAGGTGGACATTTTGTGTTTGTTCTCCATGACTCCTTTTCTGTGGCCATGTGGCATCTGACAATCACTATTTTTTAGAATCCAGTGTGTGTGTATGTTCGTGTGTCTGTCATAAACAAACATACTAAAATGAATGTTAATAATATACATATTCATCTCAACACAACATCACAGGATAAAATTGGATCTAAAAGATATCACGTTCCATTCTAAAATAGTGAGACTTCTTGGTCAGTCGATTGTGTAGGGTAATGGTGCTCCTGAAAAATAGGGGGCGAGTTCTCACCCCCTTCCAATTGCACAGCATGCGTGAAGCCCAATTGGCTTTCTATAATATTGCGACAGTTTAAACCTTGATACTCAAATTTAATCCATTTTCTCTCCATTAAGTTTCCCATTTATTTATATCAACATTGTTGTTTGTCCACACGCGGTCAGAGATATGCCATATTTTCAGATTTCTAATGCTCAATCAGTGTCCATCCAGACCTTCTCAAAGAACACGAATAGAAGCAATCATCGTATGAAGCAGCGTTTATTCAATAAAAAGCCCAATGCATTTCGGGCGACTCGCGCCCTTCGTCAGGGAATCGCTAAAAAACAAACAATATACCAATTACTCTCCCTTATATTAAATATTGTGTCATACCATAGTGAATACTCATCTAACATTCAGTGATCGTTAATTCTTATGCTATGTAAAAGTAATTATTTCACATGTTGCTTCATCACACGTTGCTAGTTAAACAAACAGCAACGTGTGATGAAGCAACATGTGAAATAATTACTTTTACATAGCATAAGAATTAACGATCACTGAATGTTAGATGAGTATTCACTATGGTATGACACAATGTTTAATATAAGGGAGAGTAATTGGTATATTGTTTGTTTTTTAGCGATTCCCTGACGAAGGGCGCGAGTCGCCCGAAATGCATTGGGCTTTTTATTGAATAAACGCTGCTTCATACGATGATTGCTTCTATTCGTGTTCTTTGAGAAGGTCTGGATGGACACTGATTGAGCATTAGAAATCTGAAAATATGGCATATCTCTGACCGCGTGTGGACAAACAACAATGTTGATATAAATAAATGGGAAACTTAATGGAGAGAAAATGGATTAAATTTGAGTATCAAGGTTTAAACTGTCGCAATATTATAGAAAGCCAATTGGGCTTCACGCATGCTGTGCAATTGGAAGGGGGTGAGAACTCGCCCCCCATTTGAATCACGTTACCGTATCTTGGCGCCAAAGTGGGCAGAGCGCCGTTGCAATCTGCACGCAATCATGAGAGAAATGGAAGATTAAAATGGATTAAGTAAGAATACGGGAGTGCATCCCAATCGATTTACAGATTTGCTCCTGAAAAATACACAGTGAGTATATACTAGTGTACAATTATGATTGCGGTCAATAAGGGTGAAGAGAGCCACCCTCCTTCCCAATGTGTGGATAACCACTGATAAACTAAAACAACAGACCCTTGCACACGCCAACAATATATATTATGTATCATTGACAATCTTATTCCTCTGTTGAAACAGTCACTTCAGTTTAATCTTAAGATCCTTTGCCAACATGTGTTTCGCCACGCTTAACTGTTGTGTGCAGTGACTTCTTCAGGGCTAAGAATCAAACAAGGAGTAAAAGATATCCATCACTAACTTCAGATGTCCGTTACCCTTTGTGGCAGTATGTTTATCGCAAAGAGTGGCTCAAGTATAGCCCTGGAGCCTGTGGAAACCCATGCTGTTTCACTAAAACATATCACCATTGCTGTCTCTATACAGACTTGTGCAGTTAAAAGATGATCGCTATTCCAAACAGAAATAGTCAGAAAAAGAAAATAAGCCAGTTTCTGGTGACTTATTCAGTGACATCCAATCTCCGAACATTTAGCAGTGACTTTTATAAAGTGATTTAAGAAACATGGCCCCCCTTCAATGTTGACTCAGATCAAGAAAAAGTATATTTATAATCTAAGAAGTACCTCTAATCTCTGTGTATGGATTTTATATGGAGAAAAGGTACAAGGGAAGAAAAAAACATGGTTTTAAAATAACAAATCCACAAGGACTGCTGAATAGTGATAATTGTGGGAAGACATTGTAGGGAACCCAACCTCAGCTCCAGTTGTATTTCTGATCCAGAATGGGTTCTAATACTCCAGTGATATTTGCAGAGTGTAGGGCAACAGTGATTACTGTGTCCAAGATTTAGTGTATTCCAGAATTCTTTTCTGGGGTTAAACAAGAAAGGCAGACAGAAAAGTCCCAGTTGCAATTGAGAGTACACCCAACTTAAGTAAGGGCTTGTTATCGCCCAATTCGTAGCTGACAACAGGAAGTTCCTCGTACCTTGAGTGTGGATCTTGTATGCATAAGTCATAAATCTATCAAGAAGAATAACAACGTTGTATAGTAAAACCACTCTTTGGGGACTTTCCATTCTAAAATAGATTAGGCAGAGTGATTACTGACTAGCACATAGAATCTTAATTATTAGCGCTTTTCCTCACATACCAGATTTAATCTAAATATTTTGAAACAGAATATACATATAGGCACCAGTGTCATATTTGCAAATCATCCATGCTACTTTATCAAACCGTATGCCCAGCAAACAACAAATACCTTTATTTATTGTTGCCTCCTTCATTTGTTTCTTATAGGTGCCCTATGGGCCCTGAAAGGACACCCATTATTTATTAATGTATTACTTTTCCTGCCTTCTCGTCCTCTCATAAGGGCCCCATGGGCCTGCAAGTGACACCAACTACTGCTTTCCTTAATTGAATCATAATTTATATTATTGCTATAGGCATTCATTTATACAATGGGAAGCTGATCAAAATGTTAGTGACTGACCTGCCTTTACATTTAGTGGAAGGAGAGGGTTTCTGAAATTTCTGGAGGCCTTCCATCTAAAATGTAAGGTTGCAAGTCAGACCTATTTTTCCACTGTTGCTCTGCCAGTGCTGAATCATCCTTTGCTACAGTTGGGTGGCAAAACACTGAAGAAGAGTGCACTTCAGTCCATCTACCTCATAAAAGGCATGTGGATCAGTGGGTATCCTTCATGGGAGCTAAGCAAAGACTAGATACTGGTTTTACCATTGAGGATGCTTGTCGAGATTTTCATCGGAATACAACAGTTGGAGTGTTCTCCATGGAAAAATCAAATACAACTAATAACATCTTGGAAGAAATTAATACCAAAGTCTACAAATAGTTTCAACCAAGACATCTCAGCAATAGATATGTTACCAATGACAAGGTAGTAATATTGTCAAACCCATGCTGATGGATTTCTGTGTTTAGCACATTGCATCAACCTGATTGTGCTGGACTTCCTAGAAACAGAAGTAGTAGTTTGCAACATACTGGTCACCTTATGCAGGAATATCATTCTTTCAGTTGTTCTTTCAAAGTCTGAAAGCAGTTGAGAATAATTCACCATGCATATAGAGTCACTGTAAATGCCCTCATACAGCAGGTTCAACCCAGTTGGAACACCACCTTCTATATGCTGCAATGCCTGTTCGAGCAGTACAGGTCTATCAATAACTTCTTACTATAAAGGGGAAGAGATGCAACTTCCAAAGTCACGATGGCAGAGGTTGAGAAGTGGAGATTAGTGGAGTGCCCGATCAAAATGCTAGTTCCTATTGAGATTTTGACAGTGCAAGTTAGCAAAAGGACAGTACACTGAGCCAAGCAAATCGTTTGTTACACATGCTGCTGGAGCATTTGCAAAAGGTTTCAATGAAGAGACAGCTGCTTTCATCAACAACTTAATTCTTTCTGAGAACACAAATCAAAAGCTGCAAAAAGAGATTTTGTCCTCTGATGAGTACATCTGTGCCACAATATTGGATTCACAGTACATGAAAGCACTGCCCACTATTATTTCTTTTTCAACAGTGAATATCTGTTACAAGCTTTGGATCACCAGGAAACCTATGACATGATAGATGAACAATAGCACATTCATGGCCACAGCAGAACTGAAGTGATGCCTTTAACTCCCTAGGGAATGTGGTATTTGCCCAGATCCCAGAAGCATGTCACAACTGCAGCAGCAACACTCCAAATTATTAACATGATCATCTGATACTAACCTCTACACCACCAATAGCTTCACTTCCAACATCTGAAATGGGTTAGTTTGTGGAGATGGCAGGACTTAAATCAAGTGTCTCTGCAATAGAGCAACAACAGCAACAATTGTCACTAACAGTGAATATTTAGAAGCTGTATAAGACTATTTGGATGACCCAACACGGGTCTACATAGATCAAGAACCAGTCACCTATTGGCATGGTAAAGAAGGACAGTGGACAGAACTCAATGGTCTGAAAATAAAGTATCTAGCATGTTATATAGCCAGTGTATCTTCAGAGTTCGTGTTTAAAGCAGCTGTGGCTGTTGACACATTCAGAAGGACCAGCCTCCCACCTCAAACTTTTCGATAAATGATATGGGTCCAGAATACACAACCTCGTATGAGGGAAGTTTTTGAGGCATAGCAAATATGGTAAGTGATCATCCTCTAGAACAGCTCCCTAAATTTTAAGATCCACGGTCTCAACATAATTTCCTAACCAGATGACACCCAACTTATACTCTCACTCACCAATGACCCTACCACCACCAGAACCAACATTTCAAACACCGCTGACTGGATGAAGAACAACTGCCTGCAGCTGAAATCAGACAAAACGTAACTACTGATCTTTGGCAACAGCAGCAACACATGGGATGACTCCTGAGGCTATCAGACTTAGGCCCCGCACCCACTCCCTTCAACCACACCAGAAACCTCAGAATCATCATTAACAACAAGCTCACCATGAAATCACAGATCAATGCTATCTCCTTCACCTGTTTCCTCACTCTGCACATGCTACATAAGATCTTCAGGTGGCTACTCGTTCACACAAAATGCACCTTGACCAATGCCATCATCACCAGCTGACTGGACTACGGCAATACCCTCTATGTAGTAATCACTGCAAACCTTCTACAAAGACTTTAGACCATAGAGACCGCTGCAGACAGACTCATCCTCAGACATCCCCAATGAACTCACATCACACCCCACCTCAGGAAAATCAACTGGCTTGAAATAATGAAGAGATGCCAGTTCATAGCTGCTAACCCACGCACACAAAGCTCTACACAACCAGGCACCCAAATACATTAACCACTGCCTGAACTTCCACCAACCATTGAGAAGAATACGTTACACTTCCCTTTCACTTGCAAATACTCCCCACCTCTACCGAAAAAAATGCCCCTTCTCCCAGATCACTACAAAGTCCTGGAACCGCTTCCCTAAGCACCTCCAGACCATCACCTCACTTCCAGAATTCCGGATGGCCCTCCTGACCTGGCTGTTCGAATTAGTCTCTGGGGCCTTCAAGCTCCTGCATACTCTATTGGGTGATAAGCTGCGCTTTATAAATCTTGATTGATTGATTAATTTATTGACTACATTTCAAGAGCGAAGAGAGGCACTTTGGAGCAGTGCTCCAACTTGCACCTGCTAATCTCTAAATACACGATAGCTAAGGAGGGATCATTATTTTTGGCATTCATGGACCTCTCCTCAGCTTTCGACTTGGTGAACAGGGCTAAACTGTGGGCCATCCTTCTAAAGATCGGGATTGATGGGGTACTGGTTAAGTTCATGGCTTCTCTCCATCAGGAGCTGTTCGTCACAGTCAGAGTCACTAATGAGGGAAGGTGCACGAATCATTTTAAATCTACACGAGGGGTGCGGCAGGGCTGTATTCTGGCCTCCCTCCTCTTCACTATTTACATTAACAGGCTGGGGACGTTCCGCGTGTAGGAGTGGTAAAGATCCCTGCTCTCCTATACGCGGACGATGCAGTCCTCATAGCCCGAACTGGTATCGGTCTCCAGCATCTGTTGGATGTGTTCGGAGTTTTCATGGATCAACTGGACTCAAAGGTAAACGCGAATAAATCACACACGATGGTGGTCGGATACCACAGAAATAGGGGTAAATTAAAAGCCTTCAAATGCAAGGGCGAAGTGGTTTCTAGAGTGTCAGTTTTCCCCTACCTGGGGGTGCTCTTCGACGAGAGGGGCTCGTGGGGCCCCCAGGTTAGGGCAAAAAGTCTATCTGTCGCCAGGTCCTCTGCGGCCCTCTTAGGTTTCTCAAAAATATTGGGGGCTAGACCAATGGAGGCCCTGCTGAAGGTCTTTAACACCAAATGCATTCTATTAGCAATGTATGGTTCACCCCTTTGGGGCTATGTACATCTCGAATCAATTCAACGGGCGGAAAACAGGTTCCTACACTCCTTTTTGTCCGTCCCCCAGTCCACCCCATCCTTTTCAATCCATGCGGAGGTGGGTCTGGTTCATGTTACCGACAAGCTCAATTTGGCCCCCCTAATATTCTGGCTAAAGGCTTGGCTCAATAAGGAATTAACTCTCAACCATGCAATAATGAATGATGTTATGTCCCTAGATCATTCTAAAAAAGTTCCATGGCTAGATTATTTGAGGACGTCTTTTGAACTATTGTGTCATCCTGAACTTTTCACATCTCCATCATGCATTAGGAAAGAGGATGTAGACTTGACTAAAAAGCATTTTATGATGAGGGCAAGACTAGGCCGCGAGGAAAGGGATTTGCTGAAAACTACAGTTAGATCACATTATCTGTTACTTAATTCCACCTCGCTTGAGCCTTACCTCAGTATTGTTACCAGGCCATTCCACAGGTTTATACTGACAAGTTCAGATTCAATTTGATTCATTTTTACTTGGGTAGTTATCAGTCATGGGTCAAACCAGAATTAGCCTCAACTTGCATCGGTGATAATTTTTCAAACCAAGATGCCATGCATGTTGTCATGTTTTGCGGCTTATTTTTAGAGATATGGAAAAAATACTTGTTGCCAATTTTATGGGAGTCAGGCTTCCTTCAAGTGAGGCCAGCACTACTTTACCTCCAGTCACTGTGCAACACTCGTATCATATTTTGCATGGCAAATTATCTAGTGGCAGCGTCTAGAATTAGATCACGTAAAGCATCACTGAGTGCATTGTAAGAAGTTTTTATTAATTGCACACTTCACGTAGCTTATTTTTAGACACAATGTATTGATTATAACCCAATGTACTGATTATAATGTTAGTGTAATATATGTTTTATATGTACATAAATGTTTTTATATCTTTTTATGATTTTAATGAAATCGAATAAAGTATTTTACTGACTTACTGACTGACTACATTTCAAGATGAATTTTACTTTACAAATTTAAAAAGAAACAATAACTCAACAGGCATGGGCAGCATGTGAAAAAGAAAAACAGAAAGAAGTTTTCTTTTTACGCTTGGTGTGTTATTAAAGTAACTAAACATAAGTGAACCAGTATGTACAAAAAAACAATCAAAGACGATGCAGCTATGTGGCCTGGTGACTGGTTTGTGAGTGGTGACAAAGAAAGGAACCTTATTCAATCCTAGCATCAGATCTAGACTTTGCTGTGAACAATCAGTGGTATTTAAGTCAGCACTAGACAACTTCAGACCATTTCCTGATCATTTGATCATTTGATTCAGGGCAAATTCTGGAGTGTTATTTGATTAGCATTTTGGTAATTACACACCAGCATCTTTTAGTTTGTCTGAAACTTACTAGACAAGACTAGACTAACTGAAATTATTTTTATTTTCATTTTAATCTGGTTTATCTCTCTTTGGAACAAATACATTTTGCAAGTCTTGATAATAACATGTGGAAGAAAGACCAGTGCCTTTCTTTTGTAGGAAACAAGAGGACTCAAAGAGGTCTACCCCTGTTGACTGAAAAGGGGTGCTTCATTTCTAGAAACACATACTAGTGGCTTTTGATAGCAAACTGACTGACTGACTAATAAAGGCCAGAAGAAGGCTTCATAATGCAGGATTACAATATAATAATGGTAGGTAAGGATAAGTAGTGTGCACTTTTTCCACAATCTATGCCCAATTAATCTATGTGCTGATTCTATTGAAGATAACCTGCTTCTGTGACTGAAATGTTCATTACACTTACTTTAGTAAGTGACTCCCCCTTTACACTGTGCTGATTTATGCTGGTCTTTGTCTTCGATTTCCCATTCACTCTGCTTTTACTTTTTGTTTCATGTTGCAAAACGAGAATAGGTCTTTGCTGGTTCTGCTGCTCCTTTCTGAATAACAGGAACCTTGTTTTGTCTGTCATGTCTTCCCTGTTTCGACTTGTTAGTGCCAGCAGTAGTGAGTTTCTGTGGAAAACTCCCTCCATCAACTGCAAGTCTTTATGGAAATGTCAGACAATACATTTCAGCTCCATACTGGAGGAAGTGGTTAGGTTTGGGGTTGGAAATTACTGTGTAGTATGTACAATATAAACACATTATCTATATTCCATTAATTTTTGTAAATAATACCACTCCTTTTTGGTGAAGGCTACCTAAGTGTGGAAGGTAACAGCAGTGTATAGATATTACTAAGCTACTACGGACGGATGGGATAGTGGGTGCTCTCAGGTGATATAAAGTCATGAAAGGGAGAGGCAACAATAATGCACTATCTGTTTTACAACACTGATTTCAGGAGGGTGGACCGGAGGCCTACATTTGGGTTAGCCTGATGGCAAGTAAGGTCTAGTCAAGCAGAGAGTAGACTAGAGAGAAGGTAGTTCAGATAGATAGTTGGACAACTCCTTTGTGAGGGGTCAGGTTTGGGGCTCACCATCTGCTCTGACAGTAGGTAGGAGGAGCAGTCTAGTTTATGGGTGTTACATTAAAAATTACAACTAATGATGTAACTATAACTAACCATAATAATGATAATAAGAAATTAATTCAAAACCTGAGTGGAAATTACATTTTACAAAAAAAAACACTTTACCTGCAACCGACCGCATCTCCATAAATCACTCAAAAATCCACAAAACAAAAGTACACCACACTACTTTATTCCTTTCCCAATTGCTGCCACCCACAACAGACCCACCCCTCTCCATATAGCCCTCAAAACCCACAAAACTAAACTATACAAAACTACACTACCACTTTTTCAACTGTTCCCACCACACCACACAAAATAACCTTACCCCTCTCCCTGCTAAACTACCCCTTCAAAGATTCCACTACTCCTCCTTTAAGTTCTGTACCCCTTTTAGTATCTTTCAGAGGAGGTCCTCTATGACTGAGAGGAGAGTGGTTGTGGCTGCTGTGTCAAATGTTTGTTTCAGCCACCTGCAGTGGCTTGGCTGACGGTGCGTTGCCCTTGGTTCCACCCGCCGGGCACTAGGAGACGGAAATGGTGTTTATGCTGGTGTTGATGCTACCACATCTTCCTCCTCCTCCATTATCACCATCTATTGATATGCTACCATGATCACCTCCCGCTAAGCTGTTACCTCCTGCTTGCATCTATGGTCCTTGAAGGTTATTTGGTGTTGATTTATAGAGTGCCCTATTCAGTCAGTCCACCTTTATTCGATATAAAACCATAAAAGTTATCAATACATCAAAATTTTCCAATATATCGACACAATCTATCACAGTTAAAATGCATTCCACAATGGTCCACGGTAATCTGTAACATAAGGTGCAAAATTAAAGTACATATAATCTTACCCTTAATTTAAAAGCCCACCAGCAAAGTTAACCCGTCCCAGGGTTTTACTGAGGTATATATATCTTAAAAATGATCTTGAACCCTGACCCTTGTTAGCATTTAATCAAGACAAACCCTAGACTTCACCACAGATTTCACATAACCAAGGACAAAGAAGATGCCCTTTTCACCCATGATGGTATTCATGTGGTTGAGCTGGGGTGTCGGCTGTGGTTCTTGTACATTTATTTGAAGAGCCAGGTCCTCAGCTTCTTGCAGGACTTAAGGAGTGAATTGAGGCTTTGATATTGTGTGAGAGGTCACCCCATGCTTTGGGTGTGATGTATAAAAATGAGAAATCTCCTGCTTTGCTTTTGTCAATGTGAGGGGTATTTTCGAATGGGAGTGAGGCTGAGTGTAGGGGTCTTGTAGGCTGGTGAAAGTATATGCAGCTGTCCGGGTATACTGGTCTAGATTTGTGCAGGATGAGGAATGTTATTTCTCCTCACTCCACAATGGTCCTGATGTCGTCGGCGCTGTGATGAGTGAAAGTTTTGAATCAGGTCAGGTGTTCATCTTGCATAGTGATGGACAGGTTGGCGAGGCAATTGCTAGGGTCTGAGGTAGTGGTGGAGCTTGAGACTGGGCCTTCGATGGCAGCAGCAAGATCTAGTGCGGAAAGAAGAAAAAAGAACATAAATTGTAGAGCCCCTTGCAACCACATTTGTATAGTCAGTCAGACACACAGCACTGCTAACTCTCCACTTGAATTTTCATGTGATTCATTTAGACCTTTGACTTGCATGTTGTTCAAATAATTACTTTACGCAGTACATTGTATTAATTAATTCACCACAATCAGCTGCATATTTTCTTGTGCTCCAATGGAACAAAAAGTAAAATATAAAACTATAAATATATGCGTTTTATGGGATGACACTTTCTATCACCAGACACTTAATGTATAGCTAAAAGAATGACCATAATGCAAAGTTATAAACATTGCTATCAAAACGTTGTTGATTTTAATTTTTGCTGCACACTTAAGTTAGCTATATCATACAACATTAATTGAGCTAACCCTTTAGAGCTGCATGAGTTTTTAACAATTATTGGTACATAACAAACATTTGAGGGACCCTACGATTCCCGTACTCCAGAGTCCCGGACGAGTCCCGCTGCTCACACCACCCCCTCATCCTTAATTCATTACCAGTACAACGGTTATTATTTTTGGATTAGGGAGCGTTTACATATTATATAAGGCTAGTGGTTTAGGCCAGGGCTAATGCCGGTTTGGCCTTGGTTAGTTTGGGTAGTTAATGGGAGGTAGAAGATTGTCCGGTGTAAAAGATGAAATTTCAGAATGAAATTTAGGAAGAACTTGAAGGAGAATTAATCGTACATGTCGGGTTTGAGACTGGCACTAGGCAAGCACAAGAAGGCCCGAGACAGGAACATAGACGAGGGATAAAACAAACAAGATTAGGAACAGGATTTAGGAATACCTTAAAAAAAAAAACAAAAGCAAATAATGGATAAAGGTAGGAGAAGGAAATGGAGAGGAGAAATGTAAGAGGGATAATGGGGAGGTTGATGATTCCACTGTAAGAAAAAAGTGGGCAAAGAAGGAAAAAGCAAAGAACACAGGAGGAAGTAGGTTGCAGATATAGATGGGACTATAAAAAGTGATACAAACAGTGGTCCAGCATGTATTGACCATAAAATGGATAAAGAGTAATATAGGAAAAAGTTAGGAAAATGCAAAGAAAGGAAAATAGATTTTAACTGAAGGCCATGCTGCATATTATTGCAGGTGAGATTGTTAAATAAAACCAAGTAGAGAAAATTAGTAATTATACTATACATAACTTACTAGCACCACAGGGAAGGCCTTCGAATGTGTTGATGACAGAGGATTCATTCTTTAACGGCCTCCACTTCTTTGGTGCTCTGCTATGAAGAATAAAAGGAAGACAGTGAATATTAGGCACGTGTAATAATTTACAGGCAAAGAAGTACTGCTTGAATTAACCAAGTCCAAATTCCCGTCTTTAACCTCTATTCTAATTTCCCTGTCAGGCAAATTATTTAGAAATACAGCGAAGGAGGCTGTGCAACAACAAGATAATAATGGAGGAGCCCCACTGCAATTAGCTCTTCCAATGTTCCCCATTTCCTGTCTATCAACTTAACCCTAAGCATACCTGCCTCGGATGGTGCCAGCTGACAACCTAGGTGACGTCCACTCAATGTGATTTTTAAAAAAATCCCTATGCACCCCACTATCACTTGACATCTACTCCATTGACAGTCCTCCTGACACCGATCCTGACATCCACACTAGTCTCAGTCTAGACCAAGCACGCCCCTCTCCCCACCTATGAAGTCTAAAGAACCCATAATGGATAATATATCTTGGTGTGTGTATGCATATGCATATAATTAACCAGAGTTAAGCATTAGATATGTTTTTTCTACACTGCTAAACCTTATTTTTTCTCTAATTAATATAATATTGTACATATTCATATCTGTGCATATGTACTATATATTCAATAAATAACAAAGGTCACCAGGCTACCGAGGGTGCTGTCGGATCACAACCCCTTGGTAATCCTGTATAAAAGGGTTGGTGGTGAACGATCAAAATCCTCCTGGACCTTTGAGAGGAGACTATTGGCAGATCCAAGATTTGTAGCCCATATACTGAACTGGTCGGCTGCTTTTTTTGATGCTAATAAATATAGCGCCTCTCGTAATATAGTATGGAAATCCTTTAAAGCGGCTTTGAGAGGCGAGACCATTGGTTTCTCAGTAAAACTGAAAAAGGGAGATAGGTTGGAGAAAACCAAACTGTTGGAGAGACTATCAAATATTGAAGAAGAGCATGTCAAGATTATAGCATCAGGCGGGGATGGAAGCAATAGTTATAATGCCCTATCTGCTATTAAGGCAGAATTAAAGAAATGGATCACTCAAAAGGCGTTAGGGGAATATCAGGCTACTAGAACCAACCGTTATGAAACAGGCGAACATGCCGGTAGAGCTCTTGCTCTCCGTTTAAGACAAGAGAGGTCCAAAAATGTAATCTCAAAGATAGTGGAAGGGGGTGAAGAATATACTGTAGCTAAAGAGATTTTACATGTTTTTAGAGAATTCTATCAGAGATTATACGATGAGGAGAATAGGGGCGGTGAACAGCAAGATAGTATTGAAGATTTAGGACTGCGCCTTGATACCTTATTACAAGAAGAATTAGACAAGGATATTACCCAACTGGAGATTAAGACTGCACTACATGAGTTGGCATCGAGGAAGGCTGCAGGTCCTAACGGCATTCCCCTGGAGGTTTATAAGAGCATAGAATCGGAAATCATTATTCTCCTTGTAGATCTTTTTAATGGGATAGCTTGTTCTGGCCAGACTCCAGACTCATGGAAAGAGAAAACATCATTATATTCCATAAAAAAGGGAAACCCAGTGAGAATCCGGGGTCATATAGATCTATCTCACTTATCAACTCTGATACTAAGCTATATTCTAAGATCTGGGCTTTGAGGTTGGGCAGGATCATAGGCGGTCTCGTTTCCCCTTGGCAGCATGGGTTCGTCCCCGGACGTGGCACGACGGATCATACCAGCAGAGCTATAGGTTTATTTGATGCCCATGCTGCCACGGGAGGGGAGATGGCATGATCCTGCTCGACGCAGAGAAGGCTTTTGACCGGGTGGTCTGGAGATATCTTTGGGATATCCTAGCAGGAAGAGGGTTTGGACAGAAAACCATAAGAGCACTAAGGGCGATGTACCAAGATCCAGTTGCAAGTGTGACAATTGTGGGTGAGAAATCAAATCTGTTTTCTATAAAGAGAGGAACCCGTCAGGGATGCCCGTGCTCCCCGATTCTTTTTTCCCTTTATATTGATCCGTTAATTTAGGACATATTAGGGTGTCCCAGGTTAAGACCAGTGGTTTTTAATGGATATGAAAATAAAGTTTTAGCATACGCGGATGATATCGCGGTATTCTCATCCGATCCCCAGCAGGCAACGGAGGTCTTGTCAGATCTGATGAAAAAATTTGGATCTAGGTCAGGGTACCTATTAAATGAAGCGAAGACCCAGATCATTTGCAAAAAAAATATTGTTAAAGTTGATCCTAGATTTGTAGACGCAGCAGTATATCTAGGGGTGACAATTAATGCCTCTGTAGATAAAATTGTGGAAGAAAATTATACACCACTTATTAAATCAATTAAATCCAATTTGAGAAGGTGGGACGGGTTACATCTATCATTGATTGGGAGGGTGAACGCTGTCAAAATGACAATGTTTCCTTAGATATTATATTTATTTCAAGCCATACCATTATTTCTCGAGGAGAAAATTATTACGAATCTAGAATCAATGTTTATCAAATTTATTTGGCAATTTGGGAAGGTAAGACGGTCCACTAATTTGTTGTCCCTTCCGAAAGCTAGGGGGGGGTTGGCTCTCCCTAACCTAAAGTTGTATCATTAGACCTGCCTTCTGACCAAAATGACTGTGCTTTTCCAGCCAGAGACATATCTTAATGACTTAACCTTAGAAATTGAGCGTCCTCCCTCTATATTCGAGTTATTGTTAGGAAGAAAGGTGTTGGGGCTAATGCTATGTGAAATTGACCGTAGATTTTACAAGAAGGCAAGGTATAAGACTATTGATGGTGTCTGGCGAGTTTGGATGGCCTGTAGAAAGTTCTGTAACATCCCTAAAATTAATCCATACTTACATTTTTACAAGTCTAGCCTCCTCTCAGCAATAGATGCAAATAGGGCTTTCAAAGTATGGGGAGGGTTGGGCATTAAATCGTTGTGGCAAGTAATGGATGGAGAGGGAGTAGTAAGATTTGATGCCCTACAAAATAGTTATGGAATCCCAGACAACCACTGGTTTGTTTATACCCAACTGGTACGCTCATTGAAGGCTCAGAGACCAAAATTGCTACCTCCCGGTATTAGCCCCATATTGGATGCTCTGACTAGAGGGTGTAAAAAAATTAGGATCTTGTAAACATTCTTATTTCAGAGATCCAAGATGATGTGGATAAGACCGAGGTATCTTGGGCTAGAAAACTGGGAAACCCAGATATAGATGTGGACCAGGCCCTACTATTGAATAAAAAGATTTTTAGAGCCACAAACTTAAAGGCCCAGCACTACAAGACGGTATTTAATCTGTACTATACCCCGGCGAAACTATTTGCATGGGGGGTCAGGACTGACGATACGTGTTCAAGGTGTGGGGATGGTCAAGCAGACCTATTACATATGTTTTTTAATTGCAACCTTTTAACTCTGGTTAAGAATGAGATTGAAAAATTTAGGGAGGGGCTGCTAGGTCATAAGATCGATCTATCCCCTACTCTAATGATCTTAGGCACGGATTCTAATCTAAAACTGGGAAAAGAGGAAGAATCTTTGATTTTTATATCCGTGGCTGTGCTTAGGCTTTTAATTTCGGCAGGATGGAAGGATATTGCGGCTCCTTCCTTCCAAATGTGGCTATCCAGGCTGCTGGGAATTCATAATAATCAGTCCTGCCTGTATGAACAAAAGGATTATAAACACAGGATTTTGGGAGAAGGCTCTGGGCTCCTGTCACAGACTGGAGGAAGTCGAAGTTGTAATAGCATGGATGAAATGTTATCTTTTTATGGGCTATTATCACCATGATTATCCTCTTAAGATCAAATTTTTATGAATTGTAAATAAGATGAATTTGGTGCTGTCGTATTGTGTTGTCAGAATATTTATGTATCGTCGTATTATCCATTGATTGTATATCTGTGATGAGTTTGATTTTTTTAAGAACCACTGCTTTTATGTCCGGATTTTATAAGTAATGTTTTCTATTCATTGTAATTGCACTTATATTCCCAATAAAAAAAATAACAAAGGTCAACATGACAGTGTAGTTAGGTCTTCTAACTTTGGAAAAAACAGATGTGCACTAAAAAAACAAAAGTAAAAGTTACATCATAGTTAGGTATTGTAATAAGATCTTAACCTATGTTCATAAAATGTAGAAACTCACTGACAAAAACAAAGGTTAAAGTGATGTTAATGTTTAGTGTCAAAATAAGATACAAAATAATGTCAAAAGAAAATAAAACTCTGAGGTTCACAACTTATAGTCTACTGAACTTGTGCCCCTAACATGCAGGGCTTATGACCTCACAGTTTGCTATTGAGATGTTAAACCACATCTCTGATTACATCTAATCTGTGAACATACAAGGCATGCTTTAGGGGTGACTTAATAATATGTGTAACTAAGGTTGCCCCTGTGGCAAAAGCACTTTTCCTTTCCATGTTTCACAGCTATGCTTATCATTCATAGCCCAGCCAGTGAACGGTGCTGCTCCTGACAGCCATATATTTTTCTCATATGTGGATGTGTTGTAAATGCACACTGCAGCCAAACTATGAAATGTAACTTCCACAGCTGTTATGGAATTCCTGCGCCATCCATCATGATCTTAAAGGAAAATTAAATAGACCAACTGGCATTGATGCCAATTCACCAAAATGTCAGGGGGAGCAAAAGTGAAATCAAATACACTTTGACTTTAATGAGGTCACAGGAAGCTACGTCTCATTACCCATGATCCTGATTTTTGTTTCAGGAAAGTATGTTACATGGCCTTAACCTTGATGACATCTCAATAACTGACATTTCTGAAGTTCCATAATATTTGCATGACTAATGTAACAACACAACACAGACATTGTCTATTTAAGACGTTACCTATATTATGGAGCTGACTTGATCTTTGATAGTTCTGGGGCATACTACTTGCCCTGAATTGTAGAAAACAAATAGTGTACACCAGACCTCTTCTAGGGGGTTTGGCTCATCTAGAACTTTTTGGACGAAAGGGATCTAGTAGTGCATTTTAGAGCACAATTTCCACAATATTCAAAAATTGCCTCTGCATGCCAGGGTTGCCATTGTTTCCATCCTCCCATATGTCTGGCAAGAATTGCATGCTAGTACCAACATTTTGCCATGGATTTCCCCAAGTGTATCAGTTTTTTCGAAAGCTGTTGAATATGCAATAATTTCTGCTAGTGTACTAATACTAATATTTAAGCAGGAGGATCCATCATGCAAACAATTACTGCCAGGATTCTGTCACAGGTGTCTGTCATGTTAGAAATTGCTGCAAGAATACCAGCACCAGTATTTTGCCAAGGGTGTTTCTGTAAGACAAGAGTTACCTTCAGTATGCCAGGGCCAACAATAGACTCACATGCACAACACCACATTCTTATTTATTTGTATTTATTTTATTTTGAAGGTTTAATACAGATCGGAAAAGACCCTTGCAGGTATCAGAGCGCTTTACAAGCAGATATAGCAAATAAAACTCAAATTACAGACAGAAACAAAGAAATAGTTATGATACAAGCACATCATACACAGAATTACATCATATAAACATAGTTCATGTGAACATGGACAGGAGAATAGCTTTCACTTCTTTTTGAACAATAGAGTGAGGGATTCCGTCTGGTTTCAGGAGGTAGTGCATTCCAAATCCTAGGGGCAATCCCAGAGAAGGTCTGATTGTATGATTTCTTCTTAGAAAGTCGTTGTAGTTTAAGTAGAAAGTTATTAGCACTTCTGGAGTATCTAGTGCCACAACATGGTACCAGTGTCTGTGCCAGGTAGCTCGGAGAATTGTGGTGAATAGCCTTGTGTGTCATGCATGTGATTTTCAGTTGAACTCTAACTACAAAAGGTAACCAATTGAGGGCTCTTAAGTCAGGGGAGATGTGGCAGTTTCTTTTGGAGCCTGTGATGAATCTGGCAGCTGAGTTGATTGAAGCTCTTAGGGGGGTCTTACTCATTGACATTCACTCAGCCAAACTCTCTAACACTCGCTCACACTCATTCTTATTTATTCTCAATTAACAATCACTCTTAATTTAACTCACTCACTCTGACTCATTCATACTTTTAACACTCATTCTGACAGATTCTCACTCACTACCTGTCACTGGAACCCACTTTCACTCATACACACGTTTACAAATAGACACACATATTCAAACTGACTCACATGCTCAAATATACAGACACTCTCTTTCACATATACACATTCTCGCCTGCAAGCTTGCACAACGCATTCTTTTAATAGCAATTTTTTAAGTACCTCAAATGGCACCAAATATCCTGTTCCAACTACCAGTGTTTTATTAGAATATTATTCACTAATAATGTAATGAGAAATTAACAGAAAACAAGGAGTGTGCAGTCGCCTCTGTGTTTTTGCCACTGATATTGCCACCTCTGAGGCTAGGGGTCACAAATTCAGTGACACAGATCACAAAAGGCAAGCCAGGGGCACAACTTCAACCCTTGCTGACCCCTAAATGATGTCCATGCCAACTGGATGATATAAATGTGTAGGACCAGAATACATACAGTGGGGCACCAAATAGCAGTCTCACAGTGTACAGTCATAATACCAGTATGAATAGGGTTCAGAAAAAGGCAACACATCTAGAGTGACCATGCAGAAAAGTTGACGCCACCATATTATGTAAAAACCATTCTAATTCTACTCTGAATGCAATGAAGAGTTGTCTTTGTATTGTGCAAGGCATAACAATAAAGGTCTTTGTATGCATATTATCTGAATCTCCTAGATTTATGTGTGTGTTGGTGTTTTGGATTGAAGAGTTCAGTTCTGAAGAGGGAGAAATTATAGGGATTGGCTCGCTATACTATGATGGTTAGAGTGCGTGCATGAGTAGAATTGTCAAAAGCATAGCACTGGAGAGCAGTGGCATTCAGCCGTTTCCTTTTTTTGTATCAGTGTTAGGTTTCTTATTATCTTCAGTTCGAATATTCACATACACATTTTTGTTCATGCAGATGGTGCATTCATTTCATCTTCTGTGTGATCCACCTATTGTGAGTTAATGGCTCAAATTTTGTTTTGCTGATATATTGGATTTATTTTATCGGTATCCTGGTGGAGGTCAGGTTCTCAGAACTCAATAAATTTGTCTTAAATTTGGAATGGTACCTTATATTTTTATCTGTTCTCTAAGTATTATCTGTTCATGATACCATAATAGCTTCTCTCGCCCTGGTATGCAACAAGTTATTTCTGGCAATAAAATACTATGATTCTTAGATGGGCCATCGAAATTGAAATGTCTCAAATTAGGTTAGAAAGATTGAAATAAGATGGTGGCAATTTTGACATTAAGGGCAAAATTACGATGTTGGGCGACCGATCAACCTCCGGTTGGAGGTGCTGACAGCCTAATTAGGATGCGACCAAACACTATTCGGTTGCATTTGTACATTTGTCTATAGGCGCATGCATTACAATCATATACCGGCCATAATACACCCTACTATAGGGAAATAAGAAGTGCTGTTTACCCCTGCATCCCATGGCAGGCACCTTAAGGTGCCTGCCACTGGATGCTAGGATTAACAGGGAAGCAAGATAGATGCCATCTCATCCCCCAACCAGAGGCCGCACACACAAGGGGACCCACCTGGGAGTCCTTAAACACTCTTTCCGACACGGTTTCCATGTCGGACAGGCTGGCTTGGAAACCGTCCATCGTAATTCTAAGGGCAGAAAGGCCCACACTTTGGGATTACGTGCCGGTTCTGACTGGCTGAAAGGTTCCTTGAGCACGTCGAAAGCTAGCCGAAAAGACCGTCCAGTTTCAATTCCATCAGGCTGATACATAATCAGCCGGTCAGAATTGAAACTGACGATGGAGGTCGGAAAACCTCTGACCATCAGTCAGAGGCTTTCCGCCCATTGGTCAGAGGCTTTCCGACCTCCATTGCAATCAGCCCCTTAGTTTTAGTTGATGTTGAGAATATGTATGAGGGTCACACCAATCAATTATGGTTTCATCTCATGTCAGTAGGAGGTATGAGGAACATGATGAAGAAAAGCCAATTCAATTAAAAACCAGCAGTCACTTCTGTTAGGCTCTCTTTACATGGGCTTTGAGATAGTCCATTCTGCCAGTCTAATCCACACTTCCCTGGCTGCCACCAGGTTGACATTAAAGCCACATCGTGGATTGTCCCGGTGACAAAAGGAAGAAGAGCATGCTTCTTCTGGGAGTCCGCAGAAGCCAAATCGGGAAGCAAGATGGAAGGTTGTGATGTTACTGTTCATTGGAATCCACAAGAAATTCAACCATGAGAGCTGGAATGTAGAAGTGGTTAATTCTAAGAATTCCCGTGTAGATTTAAATGAAAGAGTATAGGGAGGGATTGCATTTGGGTTTTACTGATGATGGGGAAAAAGGATATAGGTGTGGAATAATATGGCTTCCTGGGATAATCACCACAAGAAAAGTATGTTAAAAGCATTTTGAGTTCCCTGCGGACTAAAGCATGTATAGGGATGGAATGGGGTGATGTTTATGATAGACCCAGGCCTGAAAGCCAATAAACAATGGGACATGCAAAGCATCACATATACAATATGACAAAGGTAAGGTTGTCAACGTTTTACAATGAGACCCTCTGAAACATGGGGTATATGAAACAGAATGTGTGCAAAAAGAACATTGCAAATTAAAAACAAAGATGTCACCTGATCTACATATCCTGCAATTATACATGAGTCAAATATCAATAGTACAGTGCATGTATAGCCAGACCCAGAGCCTGTATCCAACATGAAATCAACAGGGCAGAGCTTCTATGCTCCGCGCAGGAAGAACTGGTTCAAGAAAAACACCTTGATAATCGGCCCACTGCTTCCATATTCTCTGGTATTTCTGAAGCTTCCAGGCCCCAACCAAGGGCGGGGAGGTCGTCTTCCATGCCCTGGCAACAACGTGCTTAGCAGGGGTAAGTCCTAAAAATAGGAGATGCAGTTTAGTCAGTGACATGAAGCATGGTTAAGCATGGCGAATGTGGGATGTCCCCCCCCCCTAGGACCTCAAATTGGCAGGTCAGCACCCCACGCCAGAATCATAACAGGGCTGGGCATTCCCAGACTGTGTGAAGGAAGGTGCCCTCAGTTGAGTTGCAGTAGACGCAAGAGGGAGAAGCAATCATCCCAGCGCGCCAAAGCCGAAACCGGGTAAAGTATGCCCTATGGAGGTATTTGAATCGTATAAGCCAAAGACGTGTTGCTATGGCCGTGCCACATGGGAATTCTAAGGCCTACACCCAGTCATCTTCATCAAGGGGACCTAAGTCACTCTGCCAAGCCACCCTTGTCCTATGAGGAGTATCATGGCAATGAATGACCAGGGGGCGATACAGAGCTATTTATAGAGATATTTATAGGATTGGAACAGTGCATTTGGAAGTCGGCCTGCAATTGTTGGAATGATTTGAGAGTCTGGCCCCTAAGGGCATCCCGGATCATAAAAATTCTGATAGCATCCCCTCCGCGGGATAGCATCCCATCCCGTGAACCCAGGAAGCTCGAGCAGCTGTGGCAGGAGACCATTATGCCACAGGGGAGTCTCCTTGGTAAGTTTACCCCACCAATCAATTTTCCGCAAGGCCTGTCGCCAGATCGCAAAGACTGTCCGGGTCACGGGCAGAAGTGCACCGATCACTCTATTGGAGTAGAGTATCATCATAGATCCGTTAATTGGAGCTATTTAAATGATCCTGTGATTTTATCGGTGGTGTTCAGGGGATGTAGCACTAAAGTGCTAGCATGCTCAGATGACATCGTGGTAGTTATCCCTGACCCTCAGGCGACGATTGCTAGAATAGAAGATCTAGCCTGGGAGTTTGGGGAGGAATCCGGGTATGGGCTAAATGCAGATAAAACCAAGATCATCTGCTCTAGTTTAATTCTGTGGCATGATCCAAAGAGGGCAGAGGCAGCAACCTATTTAGGGATCTTATTCACAGCAGACGTCGATACCATCTGGAATATTAACGTAGATCCTCTTCTCAGTAGAATAAGTACAGACCTCAAGAGGATGAACAATCTACACCTATCTATCGTTGGTTGGGCAAACGCCATAAAAATGACAATTTTCCCAAAAATACTCTACCTTTTTTGTTGTATACCATTAGAACCCCCTAATTTCTTGTTTAAAAAAGTTGAAGCAATCTTTTCACAGTTTATTTGGGGATATGGGAAGGTAAGGAGATCTCTGAGATTTATGTCCCTCCCCCAAAACCGAGGGGGCCTGGCAGTGCCAAATATCCTATATTATTACTGGGCCATTATGCTTCAACAAATGACTATATTGTTTAGACCAACCCCGGTAATGCTTGAGGCAGAGACTCCACCTTCCATCTTCATATTAGCTCTGGGTAACCAAGCTTCAGGTCTATTACTTAGACAATTGGATAATAGCTATTATAAAAGAACCCGCTTCAAACCTCTCGGAGCAGCATGGAGGGTGTGGCAGAAAAACAGTAAATTGTTGAATATTCCGAAAATTCATCGTCACCTTTTATTATGGCGGTCATCATTCTTCCCAGATTTCCTGTTTGAACAGGCGGGAATCAACTCTGTTGGAGACATCATAAATTCAACTGGTATCTCAACATTTTAAGACCATATACAGATTGTATTTTACACCGGCCAAACTTTGGACCTGGTGGAAGCGGGATTCGAACGAATGTCCAAGATGTGGTCAAGGCCCAGCCAATATGATTCACATGTTCACTGAATGTTCGGAATTGGGGCTGGTAAAAATGGGGATTGAATCCTTCCTTAGCGAGACTATGGGACGCACAATAATACTAACTCCCACTTTAATAATGTTGGGATTGGACAAATCCCTGCAACTAGAACTCACACAGGTTTATTTTTGTGTCATGGTAACAGCAGCTCTCCGTATAATGATAGCCTCCAAATTGAAGGATAAGGACCACCCGACATATCAGGCATGGAATGCTAGACTGTTTCATATATTTAATTTAGAGATTACACTATACAAGTGCCAGGGGAATAGAGCTAGGAAAAAAGGGCAGCAAATCTGGGGACCCTTGCAGAGACAGGGATGAGGGTGGAGGCGGGGGGAGAGGAGAGGAGGTGGAGGGGGAGAGGGGGGACCTTAGGAATAATTAAATGTCCATGCTTGGTTTTTTTCCCTGTGTTTCTGCGCCAACTCCCTCCCGCCCTCTTTGTGCTTATGCTCCTCCCACATTGTTATCTTCTTTTCCTTCTTTACTTTTCTTTGGGTTCTTTCTCTTCTTTTTGTTTCTATATGATCTGTCCGCTCCACATAATGTTTTAATTATTGTATGATGTTTTCATTACATATGGGTCCTTTTGTATGTTTAAGTACCTGAAGTATCTTTCCTGAAAAAAAAATGAAAAAAAAAAGATATGCAAAATGGCTAAAGCAAGATGCTCAAGTTGTGAAGGCAACAAAGGTAAACACTAAAGTAAGAAAAAATGTGTTTAGTTTTAGTAAAAACAAGTTAAGGAGAGAAATGTAATGTCTAAAGGTAGAACCTAGCTAGGCAAACGAACAAATGCAAAGAGTGAACAATTATCATAAAAAAAGAAAAAAAGGAGTAGAGTATCATGTGAAGTGATTTGGCGTCCATCAGCCATTATTCAGGCACATAGGCCAGTTCCCGCCCGTCCCCATGCCACCAGTCATTAAGGACCAATAGGTGAAAGGCCGCATGATACAGTTGGACATATGGGGTCGTGAGTCCCCGTCGTAGGTAGATTAACATGTTGAAAGGGCGAGCCGCGCGGGGCCTCCACCCCAAAGAAAATGACTGAGATCTGAATTCAATTGTAGGAACCATGTACAGGTATGGGATAGGGATAATTCTGAAGTTGGTAGAGCAGGTATGGTAGCGAAACCATCGTAAAAATGGCCAACCTGCCAAGCAGCGTCAGGGGCATAGACAACAATGTGCTCACCTGTTGCTTAATTCGAGGCAGTAGGGAAGTTAGATTTCTAGACCAAGATTCCAGTTGGGATGACGAAAAGCATACCCCCAGATATTTAGAGCCATCAGGCACCACAGTGACCCACTGCACCCAAGCCCCCAGTTGATCACCCCCCCAGGGGCCAAAGACAAGACTTGTGTGCATTCATATAGAGGCCCGAAGTTTGGCTGAATATTTCAATTATACAGAGTAACTGGGGCCCAGACCTGTTTGGGCATGTAAGAAAGAAGAGGACATCATCAGCATATAGCGCTATACGATCGGACACCTCGCGCGACCACTCGAAGCCATACACCTGAGCATCAATACGTACCCAGGCCGCAAGTGGCTCGATGGCTAGGGTGAAAAAGTAAGGGGACAGAGGGCAGCCCTGTCTGGTACCCCGTCCAACGTTGAATGGCTAAGAGACAGATCAATCACTCGCACAGAGGCAGTGATGTCAGTGTATAGGAGTCAAATGTATTGTAGAAGTTTAGGTCCCAGGTTTAAGCAGGTGAGGAGCGCGAACATATAGTTCCAACTGAGGGAGTCGAATGACTTGTCCATTTCATCCGGAAGAAGCGCAGCTGGTTCATCTAAAATATCCACGGAGGCAATCGCGTTATGCACCTACTGATGTTTGGCTGAGTCGCCCGGTTGGGCATAAAGCCCGCCTGATCGGGATGAATAAGCATAGAAATATGTGGGAGAATGCGATTGGCAATGATTTTGGCGAGGAGCTTAGCCTCCACGTTTAGGAAGAAGATTGGTCGGTAAGAGGGATGGAGCTCGGGGGTCAGCCAGGCTTTAAGAAGACCACTATCTCGGCATGACGCTAGTCATCTGGGAGGCACCCCTCATCGACCGCTACTTGAAGGGCCGCTAGGTCATGCCTTGCTATGTGGGACGAGTATTTCTGGAAGAATTCACATGGAAACCCATTTGGTCCTGGTGATTTGCCAGCAGGCATGTCTGTAAGAGCATATTGGACCTCGTCCACAGTGATCGGAGCATCCAGGTCATCCCGCATGCCATCAGTGAAAGACCGTGGGGGCAGTTCAGCCAAAAATCAATCGATAGTGTCAGCAGGAAGAGTTCCCTGTGAGCTATATACATTGGCATGGTAGTCTGTAATGTTTGCAGCAATACCCGCTGGATTAGTAAAAACCTGGCCCGTCTGTCCCAGTTTCTCAGGCATAGTAACGGGGTGAAGCGTCTGCTGGCACAGCCGATGCACGAGAGTGCTAGATTTATACCCCCATTGATATAGGTGGCTATTTTTTTGGTCCCATTTATATGTTCCTAGCCCTTGTGGGTAGATCTTCTAAGAAATAGTACGTATGCATATGATAGACCATTGTTATGAATTGAAAGGTACTGCTGATTATGTAGACCTGTTTGAGATTCACATCATTTGTAAATGTTTTATGTTTTGTAAATTAATGTCTTGTAATTTTGTAAATTTGGAAGCAATGTTATTTTGTGTGTTCAAAGATAGAGTAGGATACCTGCATTATGTTTATGAATATGCTTTGAATAAGATTTGTGTCTATCAATTATAACTTAGACCAATGTTATTTAAATTCACAGAAATATTGGGAAACAGTGATACATATATCCTGAAGAAGGTGGTCATATTTTGTTCAAACCGCCGAAACGTGTTGATGCTCAAGGAGTGAATTTGGATTAGGAAATTAAGGAAAATTCAAAATAACTGTCATATTTGAGTTTAGTCCTTTTTCCTGTAGCTCCTTTTTTATTTGGAATGTTTTTTATTCATTATTGTTCCGTCCTGTGTATGTTTCCCAATTTTTAATCAACATAATGTATGTTAATAAATTGTACTGAGAATTAATTTTAATATAGTGTTTTCACGTGTTTTGAATTTCTCATTTTTATCATTGCTTCCTTGTTACATTTATGTATTAGTGAGTTTTTTGTTTGTTTTTAAGTACTCTTGTATTGATGCTAATTCGCCCAAAGGGAATTAACTTCTTGACCTGAGATCCACATCAGCAGCACAATGCTCCATGCCCAACATGCAGAACGGTCTGCCCAGGACGGTACCTATCTTGACTGCCACCCTGTTTCTCTCTGGAAGGTCCAGATGAGTCAGGGCTTCCTTATCCCTCATGCGGTGCACATCACTGCCCCCTTTCTGAAGTAGGGAGACCTTGCTGAAGGGGGATTTCGTGGTGCAGTGCTAAGGTCAGCAGCACCCGTTTCTTTCTTGTTTTATAGCAGAGTGATCCCATGTCTCAGCCTTAGGCAACAGATTTCAAAGCGCTCACCACACGCTATTTTTGAAGAAAAAGGAAATGGACTTGCCCAAAGTAGCGCTTCACCACACGCTTGTTAATCTTCAAGCCTCTTCTCTGCTAGAAATCCAGTGCACCATGCGAGCTATGGAAGGGCAACAATAAAGCGCTCACTTTGCTCTCTGCTGGCCAGGACAAGTGGCATAAGCAGCACTCCTTGGATAGCACTGGGGGCACACCAGCAGGGTGCAGACAGGCAGGCCTGCACAAGGGTCTTCCGAGCAAAGTGGCAGTCCGTATTTCAGCCCAACAGGCAGCAGGTCAACACTACAGAGTAATCAAGTCCCAAGGCAGTTCCTCCTGGCAGTCCAGCAGTCCTCTAGTAATGTGCAGCATGTAGAGCCAGCAGAGGCTGGTTAGAAGTCCCATGCATTGTCTAAGATCATGGGGTCACAGCCCTGTACTTCAACTCACAAAGTCTTTGTTCTGGGTTTACTTTAAACAAGCTTCAGAAGCACATAACACCCCCATTCAATCACCAGTCATCGCTACAGACACTGTAGGGGGCAGAGACAGCATTGTGAAAGGCAGATACAGCCCTAATCAGGTGCAGGTGACAACTCCTCCAACCACTCTAAATGCAGACCAGGTCTATTTTGCCTGGCTGTGAATCACCCAGGAAAGGCAGGACCAACCTCAACCCCCCTTGTAGCTGTCTAGATTGAATGCTAATCCCCAGCTCCTGTCAGTCTAAACCAGACGGTGAGTACACAACCAGGCAGGCCACAAAGAGTCATAAGCACACAGAAATTCCCACTTCTAAAAGTGGCAATTCTAAAATAGTAATTAGCTCTCACCAATAAGCAGGATTAATCAGCACTATTCCAAACATGTCACCCCTTTCATATCACAAATGACCACTGTAATACCTATCAGGGAATTCCCAATGCAAACCAATGAGAGAAGCAGCCACTACCAGGACATGCCACACAACAACGTCACATGTCCTATCTTTTATCTACACAGAACCCTGCCCATAGGGTTCCAACAGTTGGCCTCTGACGATTGGTTGGGTGGTGAAATGGATAGATGTATGATTGCAGAGAAAGAGGTCTAAAAACAGAGAGACTGCCCTAAGAAGTGGGATAAAACATGGGGAGGTTGGAATGCCTTTATATGGAAAATTTGTACTTCTCCCACAGAAGATATGGCGATGAGAAGGACTGGACTTGGAGACCCCTTAAATCCTTAATATCTGTAGTAACAATTGTTGATACACTGTACTGTATGAACTTTGGACAACACTGTGATAATGACAAGAAGACTCAGTGCTTTATCTTTGATAAAAAAGCTAAAAAAAAATAATAATATTAATTCGGACGCATCACCCGCTGACCAGAATCCTCTCGAAATCAATGCATCACTTCCCCCTACACACGGGATTTGACGCATCACTTCCCCTACGTGCAGCATAACTGTTGCATCGCCTCCTCAGGATCTCAGGAAGTGACTCATCTCTTTGTTTTTTGATGCTTCCCATCTCTGCGGCTGTTTGGCCTTGTGAATTCTGTCACAACTACTGGTACTCTGAGAGAAATCAAGCATCCATAGTTTTCTATGGACTAAATTGTTTGAAACCTTTTTAAAGTCATATTCTTATTACATGTATGTTAGATTTTTGCTGTTTTGGTCTTGTTGAGTTTAGATAACGATACTTTATTTTTCTAAACCCGTGTCATGTCCATTTGTGGTGTTATCACTGTATTACTGTGTGTAAAGAGTACACATACTTTATTCATTGCCTTTGGGATAGACCTGTCTGCTCATGCCAAGCTACCCAGAGGGTGAGCAGGTCTTATCTACAGTGTGTATCCCCTTACCATGACTAGAACAAGGGTCTCTATTTGGGCAAAGGTACCTACCTCTACCAACTGGAGACCTCTATTTCTAACATGCGTCCATTGGATTTTTTAGGAAATGAAATTTGCACAGAGAGCTTGACTGTTTTTGTTGCTGAAGATCAGCTGGCATTGGCAGTACAAGTGCGCCATCACCCTACAGAGCCTGAGGCTGCCGTGCCTTTAGCATGGTGGGCTTGAGGCATCAGTTTGTTTTATGCACTGAGGCATCTCTGTTTACGCTCCTTTATTGTTGGACAAGCCCTTGTCCTCCCTGCTCTCATGACCTCCAAACCAGTAGACCATGTAGCCTCGTTGATTCACCACCAATAGCATTCCTCACACTAGAGAGGGTTTTTGGTTATTGACTGAAGACCAGACATTTAGACAATATCAGCGATTAGTGCTGCTGATACAAACTGCTCTCAAACTTACTGTATTTCTATATTACTTCGACAGTCGGTACTGAAAACATTTAATCATAGTCAAAACTAATGATCTAAATACATGAATAATGATAGTGTGCTAATGTGATGTAGGTTAATCCCACAAAACCAGGGTGCACCTATGAAGCTCTCTATTTTCATATGCACACATTTTCCTGACAGCACCCATATTTCATTCTCTCCCTTGCCAATGATAAATTGGGAATTTGAAAACCAGACACCAGGTTAGATCTGTGTCTTGGCTACATTAGGTTCCATAGATTTATTTAACTTTTGTATTTATTTATTGAGTATTTTATAAAGGACAAACATGACATGAGATTATCAGTACAGAATGTGCGGTAACAGACATTTACAGTTAATTTATAGTTTAAACATGTTGGTTACCATTAATACAGACGAGTTACAGGGTAGACAGAGATTAGTAGGTAGGTTACAGTTGCACTGGTTGCTTCAATAGGTAACCACTTTAGAGCAATCAGAGAGGGAGTGATGTGCTTTTAGTGACTGAGAATAGCACTTGGTGGAGTTGCTTGAGATTTAGGGTGTACAGTTATGCACCACTTACTTAGCCTGGAGATTATAAAAGTGTGTGCCACATTTTGGATGTCAGGTAAGGGAAAGAAAGAGTTAATTTTCCAATGAAGCCTGGTTTACTATAGCTCACTTTCGGTGGTGGAGTCAATGTGGGTGATCATGTATAGGTGTTTGTTAAGGAAAATTCTGAGAGATTTAGTGCAGTCAGGGATTTTTGGAGTGAAGTCTAGAGCGTTCAGGTCAGGCGCACATGTGCTAGTTTTACTTTCCTAAGACCTAAAAATTCCAGACATGCACTGAAGTCAGTCCACTTTAACAGGTGTGAGAAGAAGTAATCTGCAGAGTCCAAAGTCACATTTGTACTGCTTTTGGGTCATCCAGAACTGTCATATTTCTCTGAGTCATCCATAACCAGGCCCTGGCTGGGGGCTGACCTCGGTAGCCTGTATTGATGACCGTTCTTCCCAGAGCAAAGACCTCCTCTCCACGATGAGAAGATGGGTGGGGCTACAGGCTCATCATTCAGCAGCTATCACTGGGTGCCAGGCACCAGGCTGCACCAGGGAGGGAAGGCAGCAAGGGGGAAGGGGCTTTCAGAGACCATGTGGCAGGAGACCCTGGACGAAGCCATCTTGAACCAACCCAGAGGCCAGGGCAGGAACGGGGGACCAGGGGCAGAGAAGTGATGTGTCATTTAAGGCAAACAGAGACTTCCTGCCAGCCCCCTCCCCAACTTCTTAAAAGAACTTGCACAGGATGAGGTACAGTCTCTGGGGTGTGGTCTGCTGAGGCCGAGGGTGCTTGACCATGGCACAATGGGCAGTTGGAAGGAGGAAGCCCCTGACTGCCCCCAGGATCCTGAACAGTTCCAGGAAGAGAGTCCAGGACAAGTGCACAGAAGCAGGGGCCTCTGCACAGGGAGAAGAGAAGCCGAGAAGGAGAGCAGGCGAAAGGAGGGTGCAGGTAGCCAATGAAGGCAGCTCCCTGCTGAATCCACCCTCATGGAGACAAGGAGGGTGAAGGAAAGTGCTCCCAGTGGCTGAGGAGCGCCACCAGGAGCTCGAAGAGGCCAGAATGGCAAAGATCAATCCCCTGGGGGCTGAGAAATGGCCCCCCAGAAGGTAGGCAACCTCTAACCTAAGGCAGACCGATGACGAAGCACGTGGGGCTCTGCTGCCGGTCTTGGATATGCCCCGCGGTGAGTCAGGTCCCGGGGGCTGCCCCCAACAAGAGGAGAAAGCCAGGGAGCACTGTTACGCTCCCTGTGGAATTAACTGAAAAGGAGTGGCAGGAGCCCATCCTGGCCCCCGCGCATTGTACATGGAAGGGAGTGCCATCGCACCCCCCTTGAGGGGGTTTGGGGACCTGGGATCCCAACTCTGGGCCCTGTGTGGTGAGATGGAGGCATTAAGTGCAGTCCTGCCCCCGCAGAGAGGGCTTTAGGGGCCTGGGATCCCATCCCTGGCCCCAAAGCAAAGTCGGGGAGCGCATGAATAAATCCCCCTTGGGGGGGCCAGGGGCCCACCTTGGTTCCCGCTGATGAAGAGCAGCCGGGAACGCCGTTGTGCTCCCTGTGAAGAGGAGGAGGGGCCCTGGACCCCATCTCTGTTTCTTGAAGTGACCAGGATGGAGGGGTGAGCCGTAGTGTCTCCCCGAAGATATCCCAGGGCCCGGGACCCAATCCCTGGGCCCCGAAGAGAGGGAGGAGGCTGCACTCCCCCGAGGTCCAGCCGGCCCGGCAGAAGAAGCGTCTGCCCACTGGAGCGGGCGGACCAGAAGTGCCCAGCCGGCCCGCACTGCAGCCCATGACGTTGTAGGCTGGCCGTGGAGCCGGAAAGGGGCAGCGGGGGTGGGTTCCCCCAGGCCTCTCTCCATCATGGAGAGCCTACGGGGGTCCCGGATGGGACCGGGACCACCATCATGATGAACAGAGGTGCGATGGGCCCGGGTGGGACTGGGCCCCCGAAAAGGGCCTGAGCAGCTGGGGGTGGGCTCCCCGAGCCGTAGCACGTACCTGGGGGTCCGGGTGGGACCGGACCCTCCAACGAAAGTCCCCAGCAGCCGGAGGCTCACATCGCGGCGCTCCTGACATCGCAGGACTCCCCGAAGCAGCGGGAGAGCATCTATTCAAACATGCAAGAAGTCCCATTATGCCTTGCAGGCCAGGATGGGCTTGCAAGGGCAAAATTTAGTTTTCTCTGCTTGGGGTGGCCCAAGGAGAAGGAGACACCACCACACGGGTGCAAAGGTGCCGTAGGAGCTGCTGGAGAAGCGCAATCTTCCCCAGCACGAAGAGGAAATCCCCCCCCCTAAGTTTCTAGAGGACCTAAAAGAATAACCCCTCAAGGGCTCAGCACAAGCATTAACACCTCCTGGGCTTGAACATTTGTTCTTCAGGTGGGGGTGTACTGAGAAGTGCCTCAAGGAGTGAAAGGCTGAGCTGGGGAAGTTTAGAGAAGGGCTGAAGGGGTGTAATGGCACCAGAAATGCTTTTACTAATGTTATTTATTTTAGAGGGACTGAAGGTCACATGTGTAATGTGCAGTACCTGTGTAAGGTGGTGTCATAAGCAAAGAGGGGTTATGTTGCCAGAAATTCCTGCTACTGTGTCTGGCTGTGTATGCGTAGTCCTGTGATTTCATCTGTAATGCCTTTAGGGGCTGTCATTGCAATGCATTCTAATGATCCTCAAATGTGATGAGTACTGTCAATCTAAAGTGATGCTTAAACATGTATTCTTGCTGATGCGCTTAGGTGAAGAACCCAGACTGCTAGCCTTAAGGATGAAGAGGTGTATGCTTCATGGATGCTCAGTCAGATTGAGATAATGGGGCGGGTCTTCACTGGGATTGTGCCAGTGTGCAGGGCCCTCGCTCCAAGTTATGTTCAACTAACTGCATTGGGGGCAAGATGATGTGCATCCATGGGAGCGGTGGTATTAGACCCCAATCCCCCCTTCTGGTGGGGTGGAGGATGTTAGGCAATGTCACAAAGTAATCCAACAGCTTATGTAGATTTGTAAATTGGTGCATAGTATTGAGTAGTGTGTGTGTTTAATAAATGTACTCTTACTTTTATATAGCAAAGTACAGACTGGACAATCAATTATTGAGTGTTATTTCTGTGCAACAGCAAATGGCGATTACCTGCCCACACCACCTCCTGTGAGTAAGTCTCAGACTTCTCTGCAATGCTACCCTCTGAGAGTAAGGCGCTACAATTGTAAATGTATAGGCATTTATATAGCGCACTACTTACCCGGAGGGTCCCAAGGCGCTTCGACCGCTGCGAAACCCTTCCTTGCTTCAGTATTTCTGGTACAGCCTGAATTTCTTCCATGTCTTTTGCGATTAAGATTTCGAGTCCTTCATCTGGGACTTTCGGTACTACATTTAAATTCGGAAAAGCAAACCTGTATATATTTGAATTCATATTATAAAACCATGACTAGATAAACTAGCCGCATCCAAAACCGGGTATCTTGAAAACACTGGGAACTTTATTAACGTTGTTGTCATCAGTGTCAGAATGTGTTCTCACACATGCTTCACCATCCTATCACGGTGACTCTCACTAACCAGTATGTTCCTGTGGGTGCACCGCTCCTGGACTGGAAGGGGGACAGTTCTTTCCAGGACGTCGGCAGGCAACAAAGTGGGATATACCCAGTGATGTTGATGGTGACTAAGGGAGGAGACCAAGGACCTGCCTGCAATAAATACTTAAGCATCGCATGTCATCTAGTGGCATATCAGAGTAAATGCTGTCCTTACCTTTGCATGTGGAGATGTAATGGCCTGCATTTAAAATGTAAAGGTAGAGCTGCAAGTACCAAAATGCGTGGGGTGCAAGTGAGACGGCGAGCAGGGTGGCCACACTCACGTAAGGCTCCTGCAACCCAGGAGCACTAATCGTCATTATCCTGGATATGTGGTGCACTATGTAGCCTGTAACCTGCACCTTAAGTTGGTCCGCCATGCAGTGTGATACAGAGTCGAGCCTAACGCCACTGTAAGATAACTGAGAAAGCGAAAACATTACCGGAGTAAGCTGCGAGCTGCTGGTGTAGGAAGATGGCCGCCTGTCGGCCCGGTCGGAGGTTTGTGCTGCTGGTAGATACAGGGGCCCTCCTGCTGCATGCTGCTCGGATGTTTTTGCCTGGCCAGCACAGGCTGCCTCGGGCTGACTATGCGTTGATGCCCTGGAGGGGGCTGCGATGACTCGCTAATGGAGCTGCCGCTACTGCAAGGTGAGCCTGCGTGCTGGGGCGTCTGGCTGCCATGGCCTGGGCAGAAAGCTGCTGGCCGTGAGATTCTCTAGCCTCCGTATCCCTGGGCCTGCTGGTGAGAAGCTGGAGTGCCAGCGCCCCACGCCCGTGGGTCGTGACAGTACCTCTCGGAGTGCAGAAGCCTATACACTGCCTGAACTGCCGTCGCCACTGGGGCTGATGATGTGAGGGAATAACAACGGGGGAAAGCCACACCGACACCCATTTGTGTGTGTAAAGGCCGCTTTATGTAAACAGGTGCACATCACAATTTTATTTAAACTGGCACTTTGCCTTACAAAACTAAAACCTCTCTAAACATAGATTTACCTGACCCCTTGACTTTACCTCCCCCACCCCTACAATCCCCACATGATAAAACCCCCCACCCTGCAACATACAATGCATAACTTCCAATAACATTAAATATTACACAATCTTATCACATAACATTTAAAGCGCCTACCCTCCCATGACCTAACAATCCTATCTGCCTTCCTGCAACTGTAACTAATGAACCCCTAATGTAAACTTCCAACCTGCTTAACCTTTCCCCGCTCCTGTTCACCAACTCCCCAAACTTAACGATAACTACCAAACTCAGGAAAAGGAGGTAGGGTAGGTGACTACACCGCCTCCCCATTTTTCTGCCCCCTCCCTGGCCCCCAGCCCACATTCACTGCCCTGTTGAGCCTTGCTAACTACCCTCTCACTCTCTGCACACTCCCAGCAGCCTGGCCAGAACGTCTCACAGTTCTAACAAATAAAGATCCATACCCAGGGGTGAAAGGTGAACACCTTCGCCCCTAAACAACTCCGGCGCATCATACCAATTGTCCCCGTGCCATATTCTAGAAAAACCTAAATGCTGACAAAACCGAACCATTTCCACTTCCACCTTCCTCCTGGCCTTGTCCACTGCTCTAATGTTCACTGCAACCCTCCACACCCGACACGGAACACACTCCGTCCAGACCACCTTGCCCCCTGACCACTGCCTCTTAATCTACTCCAAATCCTTCCTCATGGTCCTCATCAACACTAGTCCTATCTCTCTGACCATGTCGTTCTCTCCTAAATGGAGGACCAAGACATCAGGACAGCTACCCGCCACAAACAATACGATAAGCGTCGCCAACAGTTCCCTCCAAAGCATTCCCCCTTTTCCTTTCCAACACACATTAAAAACATTAGTATTAAACCCAAGGTTCTATCAAAAATAACTGGCACGGGCCTGCACCTGGGACCATTTAACAAATGAATGGTCCACGATCCACACTAACATATCCCTGGCGAGGGGACCCGTCACCGAAACTGAAACGAAAAATTATTGCAAGTACAGGAGCAACATACACTACTGCGGTATCATTGGCTAGAAGCGCAGCGCACGTAGCGCCTGTAGCAGTCGGACGTCCACCTGCCCAAGCGCATGATGTTCCCTCGCCTCCACCCTCGGCCGTGCACCTCCGACGCCGCGCTGATCCGAAAGGAATGCATCCCATAGCTCCTCCCATCCAAACCCACCAGGGCTAAAGCCTTCCGCAATATAGCCAGCAGCTGCGAGCCTGTAGCCTTAGCCCATCCACATGCCTGAATACTACCCTTCTGGCGGCGCCCCAGCCTTCAGTCTTAACTCCCACTGCACTGGGCATATCCAATCTGAATCTGCCACCTGCAAGGATACCCACCGAGCCATGCCCCTCTGGGACTTCTGTAGCCAAAGACATACCTCAGTCCCTCTAAAAGAAACCACAGACCACCAAATCCCGGCATCTCCTCTGGCTCCCAATAACTCAGACACCTGAAAGGCCCCCGCAAACATCCACAACATCAGTGTGGAAAACAAGTAGTTTTCCCTCGTGTCTTTGCAAACCCGTGGCAAGGCCCCCACCACCGGTTCCAGCAGATCCCAAGACAAAGGTTGCCTGACCCGGCACACCCTCCCACACTCCCGGTCCCAACCCTCTAGCATCCGAGAGCCGAGCTGCCCTGCAGATGGCACGTAACCCCACAGGAGTTTACCCATAAAAGCAATCCCCGCCAGCTTCCCCACTATCGTAATCCGCATGAGCCCCTTCTCAATTAGAGACAGGATAAACTGTATAATGTCCTCCTGCCACCCCCTCCCCGAAGTCCGCCTTCTCGCCCCACTAACTCCTCCCATGCTGTCATGTAGGTCACTATAGTCGATTGCGCAAACCTACCTACCACAGTTGCGGCGGCATGCCGATTGGGTCCCAATCCACGTCCTTGGCTAACCCACAGAATCTCCCCCACTACGAATGCGACAAAGCATCGGCTATGTCATTCTCGACCCGGAGCACCTGCACTGCGCAAAAAGCAATATCATGCAGCAAGCAGCCCAGCACAAACACTTGCAGCAGCTTCAGCACCTGCGCTTCCCTGGCCGACTGCCGTTTCACCACATCCACCACAGCCATGTTATCCACATTGAATGTCACTCATCTGTGGGACAACAAACCCCCCCAAAGCGAGATCACTACCACCAAAGGGAAGAGCTCCAGAAACGCAATGCTCCTACCACCTCCCGCCCACTCAGGGGTCCAATTCTCTGCACACCACCTCCCCTGCCAGTACAGCCCGAAGCTGTTGCTCCCCGCCGCGTCCGAAAAGATTTGGACATCCCAGACCAGGTCAACCCTCCTCTGCATGGAGATCCCGTTAAAGTTCTGCAAAAAGAACTGCCACATCCTCAGGTCCTCACGAATCCCCGCGGACAGCTGTATGTGATGATGCAGTGGCCCCCGCCCGGCCAAAGCCCTGCCCAATCTCCTACAGAAAGCCCACCCCACACGTACCATTCTGCAAGCGAAATTGAGGTGACCCGACAGCACCTGTATGTCCAAGACCGTGACTTTGTGTTGTGCCAACATAACCTCCAGCAGCTCCAACATTTGCGGCTTATTCTCCGTTGGTAAACAGGCCTCCATTGCCCCCGAGTCCAGCTCAATTCCCAAGAATGACAGTGCCGTGCACAGCCCCACTGTCTTCTCCGGTGCCAATGGCACGCCCAACTCCCCCATGATCTCCTGAAACCTGTCCAGCGCAACCTGGCAGTCCATGGAGCCTGGGGTGCCGACCAAGAAAAAGTCATCCAGGCAGTGCGTTGCTCCTTGGTGACCCGTCCGTTCCGTGAACAACCATTGTAGGAACGTACTGAAACATTCGACCAGTGTGCAAGACATTGAGCAGCCCATCGGCATTGCTTTGTCCACGTACCAGCGGCCGTTAATCTGGATCCTCAGTAAGCCCCAATCGTCTGGGTGGACTGGAAGCAGCCAGAAAGCCGACTTTGCCATCCTCGCTGTTGCGCCCGCTGTCACCACCAAGGACATGGCTGCGTCAACAGAGGAATAAGACAACGAGGACTCCCGCTTATCAATGTAATCATTTACAGAGCCACCTTGGGGCCATGACAAATCTTGAATGAGACAAAACTGCCTCTTTTCCTTCTTTGGCACTACCCCAATGAGAACACAATCAAATCCACCAACGGCCAGTCTTCAAAGGGTCCAACCATGTGGCCCTCACCCACTTCTTAATCCAGCTTGCCCTGCACCACCTCAGGGTGCTTCTTGGCAGACCTCAAATTGTCAGCCCACCTCCGAACCCGTGGCCCCTCGTAGACCAGCTAAAACCACTCCAGAAATCCTGTCCGCAAAGAATCAGCAGCCCCTTTATCTGGATAGTCCTGTAGAGCCTCTACCAAGCGGTCTACTCTGGAGTACGAGCCCATTGGCCCAGGCCCCTTGCCTCCTCTACCACCCCCAGCTTGCTGTAGGGTTCCTGACTGAAAACCCCCTGCCTGCCCCTGCTATCCCCCTGCTGCTGCCCCGTAGCTTCCCAGCACCTGACATGGGGATGCCCATACTTTCCCCAGCCCGAACATGCACGTCGAAACCGGCAATGTTCCCTAGCGCACAGCCCTTTATTGTTCCTTGCAAACTCACCTGGCACTTGGCCCCCGCCCCCACCCCTCCTCGGATGGAGCGGCCCTGAAAGGGCTGGTAGATAATAGGCAGCCCGCTTGCTGTAAATATGGTCTTAGCCGACCCAGCCAGTCCCATTGTGTGCTGCCACAAATAGGTGTCCAGCTCAGCCCATTTTGCCTCGGGGTCCCATGCCATGCGGGCCCTGAACCCCTCGTCGAACTGGGCCAATGCGTAACCTCTCTCCGTAATCTGGGCCTTCCTGATGACGTCCATATATTTAAACATGGACACCGACCGCTCAGGAAACTCCTCGCAATAGACGCTGGGGAAAATTTAGAAGGCCGCCGTCCAATTTTCAATCGTAAGAGGCACCTTCAGCCTTTTCTGGAGTTCATACTCCTCCTCCTAAGAACCCTCCTTAGCCCTAACTTCCCGGTACAGGAGTTTTAATATCTCCACATACTCCCCCTTCCAAATGCGCTCCTTAGTAGACAACATCAAATGAGCCTCCAACGGCTTTGTAACCCCCATAAACGGCAGCCGCTTGATCTTCAATTCCTTACTCTCTGGTTTTACCGTATCCTCCCCGGTTATGCCAGCACACGGCGCGCCAGCCCTGCTCGCACCCCCGGCTGCCCCGCTTCCTTTAGTCCCGCCAACGCCTGACCCCGAGGGCCCCACACATGCCTCCTTGTTGTCCCCTGGCGCCTTCTCTACTGGCCCCCCATCTCCTCATCCGGGCCAACTTTTTTGTCAGACACATACTTCCCCTTTCGTAACCAGTCCCCCCACGCCTTCCTCCTCCCCTACCCTCACCATCTCTCCTTTCTCCATACTATCATCATCTTCAATTAACTGCACATCACTATCAACACAGACCCTTCCGGTTGGCGGGGCCGACTGCACCCTTCTAGAAACATGAAAAACAGCATGTGGGTCGCTCCTCCTCCGGTGTTGTTCCCCAAGCCGCCAGGGCCCTGTGGGTCTAGGGGTCGACAATCCCGCCACGGGCCTTCTTCTGTGGCCACGACGGGATCCACCAACGGTACCGGGCATACCGCGGGAGGCTCAGCCCTTCCTTCACCTTGGCGCCGTTGGGCCGTTCCCAGCCCTGCCAAGTGTGAAACCCCGCGAGGTGCCTCCTCCTGGAAAACAAAGGGCAGGACTGGTGTGCTGGGTCCCTCTCTCTGCACCCCACCTACACCCTCATACCGCGCCTCCAATCTCGCGTGCGCTGGACACCTATGGCCTACCGACCGCTCTAAGATCTTCCCCCTCTCCCATCCTCCTCGTCCTTGCTCCACATCAAGCCTCTGACTCTGGCACCCTCTCATCTGAGGAGGCCCCCCGCACCCCAGCCCTCTGTACCCATCACCTCCCCCGTGCCTCCTCCAACCTTCCCCGCCCACTGGGACCCTAAAACCCTACTCTCGCCATGCGCCCCACCCCTATCCATCCCTTGGGCCGCATTGACCCCCTCCGCCCAAGAGTCAAAAACATTGAGGACCTCTCAGTCCTTCACGCTGCCGTTTGACAGGAGCAACGGTGACCAATCCCCTGAGTTTTCCAGCCGCCCCCTCTCACATCAGACCCCACTGCCACCTACATACCCCTCCCATCGCCTTGTGTTGCCCCCCACCCTCTGCAAAAGAACCCCCTCCTACTCCCCTCCCATCCACCTGTGTCCCAGGTAGGCCCCCCAACTCTGCCCCCCACTATCTGTGCTACAGGACCCTTCATACCTTGTGTGTGTCCCCCACCCGAAGATCTACTTGCCGGGGGGCTCATGTCCTGACCTGCACGCCAGATTTTCTTCGCCGCCTTCTTCCCCCCGACCTCGAGCCCGGCCTCCTGACTCCCCCCTGCGTGCCCCCCTCCTGCCTGCCCAACAGCGCACCTGCGCTCCTGCGCTGCCCACAAAGCTCTGGTGCATGCGGTGAAGAGGCGCTCCCTGCGCCTCATCCACACTGGCCCCACACCTCTGCCCCTGAGCCGGCAACGCTCAACAGGCCTGCCCGCCCCTCCCTGCCATGCACCCTGCTCCAACACGACCTCCCCCGATAAAGTGGGGTGGTCAGACTGGTGCAGGTCACTTGTGGGGAGGCGGCTGAGAGGAGCACTGTGCCCATGTTTTCCCGGGTGAGGATTGGACTCTGACCGGTCTGGTGAGTGGCTTAGGCGGTGCGGCCCAGGTAATGCGGCTAAATCAGGAGCGCCACTCCTTGCTACAATGCACCTCTGAATTGCACCAGCTACATCATTGTAAAATGGGCACCGACATTGTGGCCTAAAGAACAATCATTCCTTTCCCTCTTGTCTTCCTTAATTTACGATCCTCTGAATCATTACACTCCTTGGATTCTGGGATGAATAAAATACGAGCTACTGGACTGCAGCAAACTCTGCGCACAATACCTGCACCTTGCTGTGGTGACAATGGGCCTGGCTGAGGGCAACATACTAAGCTGCAATTTGAAGAGTGCAAATCAACACGCAACCCTGCTGAGGACAACTAATCCAACGGGGCAGAAGAACATTCATCCTCATCCTCACTGTTAGACGCATACCTGAAAGCTTTACTGCTGACCATGCAACAGATTCTCCCATCCATCAAGTCCAAAATAGACTCAATGAGTATTAGCATGGACTTTACAGCAAATTGCCTGGATAAGCATGAAGGACGCATTAATGAAACTGAACAAAGGATATCAGCTTTGGAAGACAACTCATCAGCAGGGGGGGGAACAACTACAAGATATGGAAAAGGTCCTCAAAGTCATTTCGGACAAAAACTAAGATCTGGAGGGACACTCATTATCTTAAGACTCGCGGAAAAAAACAGGATTTGATTTATGAAGGAAACGTCGATTCTATATACCTGGATTTCACCATGGCAGTACAAGAGGCATGACTACAGCAGGCAAACAGTCCCTACGCTATACTGTAACCAGCCCGACATTTTCACCACTCCTTATCTGGTGCAAGAGTTCCTAAAAATCATAAATCAACACTCACCCACAGCCCAGGGCAGAGGTTCTGGACCTCGGTCACCGTCTCCAATGTCGGAAGTGGAGTAGCTGCAGAATCTACACATGTAATGCAGGCACACTCCACATAACATTCAGTCCCACTGTCTCATCATCACTACCCGAAACTAACACTCAACATATGCCTTCTGAACATCGTTTCCGCAATTTATAGACTGCATTACTGATATGAACAACAGAACTGCTGCATGAAACTTTCCTTCTGGACACCGTCGCACGTGCGAGGTGAGGTGCCTGGCTCTCAGACGCAAACCCCCAAAGGGAAACCCCCGGACTATGTTATGGTTTGTCTTATTATCTTCTCAACTCTACCCTTTCTATACTGGAGCATATCTTATAATTACTTTATTCTTTTCACGCCCTTTGAATGATCAAAGCTTCTCCTTTAACAGTAATTTTTCTTCTCCCATTTTATATTGGAGTCACTGTTGGATATCTGAGCGGTTATGCATTCGCCTATGGGATTGGGCCATGGGTGTGGGTGGAGGGGGATGGGGGGCTTGTTTTTTTCTTGAGTACAGTAGCACTGCATGTACATGTCAAGACTGTAGCGCCATTAGAGTGTGTATGCCAATCGTGGTAAGAGGCTACTTATGTAATGGTATAGATTTCATTAAGTCATTGGCGTATCTGCTGTCATATGTGTACACTTAAAGCTCCAGCCCAACAAGCTTTTATTCCATTAACGTGGAATGTGTGAGGTTTACGAGATCCCCGCAAGCAAAGGCATGTACTCAACTATCTAGACAGACACCACGCCCAAGTGACAATGTTACAGGAGACACACCTAGACCCCAGGACACCGCCCAACTTTGCAGGGAAATGGGCTGCTCATAGATGTTTTCCATCCTATTTGACCTATTCCAGTGGAACTAACATTTTAATTAGGGCTGAGGTAAGATATTGCGCAGAGGGCACATGCAGGGTAAATACTGAGTGAGTGGAGTAGACTAGCAGAGCAATCTATCAGACTGGTTTATTGTTATGCACCCAATGAGGATGATGCTACATTTTTCTATAACCTCTGGGGCCTCATAATAGACATTGGGTCCACACACCTAAAATCGGGGGGAGATTTTAATGTTGTACTGAACCCCATCATGGACCGCTCACATAACACTCTTGGCCCCCATGCCAAAGCAGTGAAACACTTTAAAAATATCATTGCAGACCAACATTTGTTAGATACTTGGAGATCCCTACACCCCACGCAAAGAGACTACACTTTTTCTTCTAGCGTGCAATCCAGCTGGTCTCGCATTGATTACTGGGTAGGGAGGCCTTTGTACGTGGCTGTAAAAGGCGAAACATCTTGCACAAACATACTCCGACCATTCCCCAGTGTTAGTAAAATTGTTCCCCCGCTAACGAATCTCTGCACCGATCATGGAGATTACAACCTACTGTGTTACTGGATGATAATTTTCTTGAAGAGCTGCTGCAAGAGATCCTCCCATTTTTTCCTAGAAAAATAGGCAGCATACTGTCATTAGCCTGCGACTTGGAGAGTTTCAAGGTCTCCATTTGTGGGCTATTTATTGCAAATGAAGGGGGAATCCGCTGGGACATTGGCAGGTCACTGCATAAACTAGAACGCAACACTAGAGCTGCAAAGACTCACATTGCTGAAGCTCCTACGTCTCAGTTACATACACAGCTCAAGGAATTACTGGTAGACTACTCAGACACTGTAGAGAAGGAATGTCTGTTTTGATCCAAATATCATCGTGCCCGAGCATACAGAGAGAGCGAGGGACCTGGTAAGGCAATGTTAGTTATAACGCGGGCCCGATGATTTGCCAACTATATTTTTGCATAGAAGATGAAACAGGGGCATTGCAAACACACCCCAAGGCAATATTCAACACCTTTGCTGATTATTTCTCGCGACTCTATAGCACACATAGAACTGGGTAGATCGATGTGGCATCGTATTTTGAAGAAAAAAACCGGATAAGTGATTCCCGTAAAGAATTTTTGGCTGCTGACATTGAAGAAGATGGGCTACAAGCGGCCATAATGTAATTACAGTCTGACGGAGCCCCTGGTCTAGACAGCCTACTGGGTGACTTTTATAAATGCTACATTGAGGAATTAACTCCCATTCTCAAAGAGGTGTACGAAGAAGCTCATAGCACCAGAACTTTCCCATTGTCCATGAGACAAGCCTTGATTATTTCACTTCTTAAGCCGGGCAAAAATGCTACTAAATCTGAAGCCCACAGACCTTTATCTTTAATAATCGCGACACCAAGATCCTGGTTAAATTGTTAGCAAACAGCTTAAACCTACTGATGGAGGGGTTGGTACAGCATGGCCAGGCAGGCTTTACAACCTGGAAGACAACCTCACATCATTTTCGTACTATATTTGTACTGTTACAGGACATAGACCCTGAGTCAAACGTAGCAGCAGTGTTTTTGGACGCCACAAAGGCTTTTTATTCGCTGGAATGGGACTATATGTTTGCGAAATTGCACAGAATGCCAACTCCCCTACTTTCAAGGATTGCTCTACTCTACAGCCACCTTCTGGCTGTTGCTCAGGTGAATGGCTTCTACTCCAACCCCTTCCCAGTCTTGAGAGGATCCCGGCAAGGTTTACCCCTTTCAATATTGCTTTTTGTGCTCGCTGTTGAACCGCTTGTTGCTTAACTCCGGCATCACCATAGAGAATATTCAATACAGTACCCCTCACAGCATAAACTAGTCTCACTCTCACTGATGATATTACCCTTTATATACATGAACGAACATATGCCTAAACCACATTCTCAGGGAATTCATCAGGTTTGGCGATATCTTTGGAATTCATATCAATTGGAATAAATCACAGATAGTTCCCCTCACCCCCAACACTCCAGAATTTCCGCTTGACTTTCCACTGAAGTGGTGTACCTCCAACATAAAATATCTGGGAGTGGTGATCTCCTGAGATAGATTGTTCTAATGCCAGTTTGCTCCAAACATTAGGTGTTCGTTTTCACTGTTTTTTAGTTAATTGAAACAGACTGCACCACGCTTTCTAACCTCGACTGCTTGAATCCACAAAACTTTATTTAAAACACTAAGCATGATTCACCTCCACTATGACATAGAACAGACACAAATGATGTGAAATTCGAACATAGTCCCTCATGTTGTTTACGTTTATCCTAGGACTTATCCCTGACGAAGGGTTAAAAAACTAAATGCATTGGATACAACTGTCCATACACTATGAGTTGTAGATGAAATCTGAAATGAAGACATAATGTATAAATATAATACATGAATTTATGTGAATTCAACAAGAAGTTGACTAACTTTATTATTAAAAGAGAACCTATTTTGAAGGACCATCGTAGTGCCCAAGGGGGACGCATTCCATGAAAGAAGTGCAGATCAGAATTATTATTATTATAACTATTTCTTCTACTAAGTCCTCCTCTAGTCTCTCTATTATCTTCATTACTCAGTTCACAAAATAGACGTAAAAAAGAAACACCATTCAGGGATTTTAGTATTTTAATATATTACTCATTAATCGATTCACAAAACTCTTGACACCACCTCTGTAGTCTCTCAACTATGCCAATGATGACTCAGTGAAATATATGGCAGCTCTGAATGGGCCGATGTCACCCGGGGGAACCGTTTTCAGAGCGAGAACAAGTCCGTTCCCCAGCAAAGATGCTGCTATGAACCTAACGAGGTAGGGCAGAATAATGACCACTTTTCTCCCTTTACAGTAGGTTGAGGAAATTATCGCTGGTCCCCCACGGAGGCCCTCAAACGGGAACCACAAGTTAATTAAACAATGACAACTAGTCAGAAGCACCCTGTGCATAAAGTGTGCAAGCAACCCACTCTGACTATATTGCATTCAAACAGTATTCTATGCACCTCACATTACCCTTCCCCCGATATAATATCTTGACCCCCGAGACAGACATGTACCTAATTACGTGCTATACCACCATGGTGCTCAAAATGCGATGACATGTATGCATTTTAAAATCAGCGTTTTATAAACAAGAACATACGTATCTCTTATGCTATGATAGGCACGAGGCGCTTAGGCTCAAAATTAACCTAGGGTGCTTCTGATTTGTTTTTTAGATAACAGAAGTGACGTTTTCACAATATCACACTATCCTAACATTGTGATATTTGAAGATAGACATATATTTTATATACAGCAACTACGAATGTGGTGGTATGTTTCTTTAAAACGTTGACAGACTCTCTCTGAACTTAATACAGTATCTCATTTATCAATACAATACAGTATTCATTCCTCAACTCCTCTGTAGCTATGGAGTACACATTATGATAACACGCATCCTCACAACCAACGACGCCATAACTTTCCACGTTGCCTTATTCACGCAGCAAATTCAGGAAGTATTGTTTGTTCAACCTGCACAATAGCATAATTAATGATCTAACAAATGTATGGTTGAAACACGTGGCAATACTTGCAGTACTTAATTGACATGCTATTTTCTTTATTTTCTCAACTATATATCATAGGTACAATTGGCCTAATAAAACAAGTGGCACATTTATAAACCACTATATCACGGTTGTTAAATTAACACTGGTACACCTTCAAGGTCCTGAAGAAAGCCCCCAGACCCAGCTAGGCATAACTGGGCTGAAACATGTCGACCACACATATGGACTAATCAGTGCGAGGGATTAGTAACACGATCCACATACGCACACCAACATATTTTTTACCTTTTCACATCTCCATAGAATTAAAGAATTTTTTCCTGGTATGACTAGTGGGTCAACCTCTGGGTGGAGGTCAGCATACCAAAAACCTAACCCAATGATGATGCTGTCACGTTTCGACCAGGCGGAGAACCAAGATATACCGCCTCCCGCCTGCATGCATGTATGAGTGTTTTTTATGAAAGGTAACAATAACCAATGACCCCGGTCACACAGGTACAAGTTATCCATCCTCTTGATCTTAGCATATTTCATGGAAGCTGAATGGACCATTGCCTCTCTCACCCTCCCCCTCTCTGATTATATAAGTGTATACAATACTACAGTACTACCACTGCAGTCTCTCTACGCAGTTTTAAAACATTCACCCTGTCAAAGTTATCCCTTTTGACAGGCCTAAAACCTCATTTTAAATATAAAAATCACACATTAGGAGATCCTAATCCCAATAAGGCAAGGTGCTTGGTATTTTAAAGTAGGACATATATAAAAGTTTAATGTTAAACAAGTTCTTACAGAGAAAATACCTCAAAAGCTATTTTTACTGTGGCAGAGTTAGCTGTTCGATAGGAAAGCATTTGGATACAATATTACATTTATCAATGTTATCTCTGCCTAGGAAACACCTATTGTTAGACCTTGCTGCCTTAGTGTGGTTTCCTCCAAATTTTGTGCCTGCTTGCCTCCAATGTTGCCGAATAATTTTTGTTGTCCTTATACCTATAAGCACTTTACCACTGCCAACCAGTACTAAAGTGTGCTCTCTCCCCTAAACGTGGTTTGATTGACTTATCCACAATTGGCATACCTATAAGTCCCAAGTAGAGTGCACTATCTGTGCCCAAGCACTGTAACTTAAATGCTACCAGTGGACCTGCAGCACTGATTGTGCCAGGCACACAAGTAGGATGTCACAGCACCTGCCACAGCAGAGCCTGTGTGTGCAGTTTACACTGCCATGTCAACTTGCCATTTAAACCCCCTTTCCAAACCTTAAACTCACTTTTTATTGCAAATACGTCACCCCTAAGGTAGGTCCTTGGTAGTCGAGAGAGCAGGGTGCTGTGTAATCAAAATGTAGGATATGTATGTATAGGTTTTGCATGTCCTGGTAGTAACAAACACCCAAATTCATGTTTCACTACTGTGAGGCCTACTCCTCTCATAGGTTAACATTGGGGTTCCTTATTACACTTTAAATCTGTAATTCCTGATTGAGAAGGAGTTGATCGGTCATGTTTCATATCTTTGGAATGGTACTTATAAATCCTCTTTACTGGTAAAGCTGAATTTATTATTTCCTTTTTTAAATATGCTACTTTTAGTACGATGGCATTTTTCTGCTCATAACCCTGTGTACCTGCAGCCTGTCTCCAATACATGTCCTGGGTGGCTGACAGAGGGACTTTATGCATTTCCTCTAGACAAATACATATAAAGGAAGCATAGGTGTGACTAAATGGCTGTCCACATTTTGGTGGGCCATCCTGGGCAGAGGATCTGACACTTACACCTGAATAGGCTGTGTACTGTCTTCACAAAAAGGGCTGCATGCTCCCCTGGAGTGAATCTGGAGCCATATCTGGGAGGGAACACTCATGTCCACTTCAAGAGCCTTCTTTGAAGTCACTCCCACTTCAAAGGCACCACTGGGTATAAGAACTGGACGTATGACCGTACCACTTCAGTACACTACTGGACCTGTGAAGAACTCTGCCAGGAGGAATTACTTCTGTGCTGCTACAAGGACTACTACTCTGCTGGACTGTTGCTATGGAAGGACTGCATTTCTTCTGTGCTGCTCTGCTACCTGCTACCCTATGCCCTGACGAAGGAAGGACTGAACCCACCTCACTTGAACCAAGAGTGAGTCCAAGGGCATGCTGGCTTGCCACAGTTCTAAGTCTCAGGGACTTTGCTTGTTGCATGTCTTGCTCAGCAAAGTGGTAGCAAGTCAGTTCTGGTCCCCTAAAAGAGGGTATATTTGCTGCCTCTCCCAGAATCCACGTGTTGATGCTGTTCACCCATCGGAATTGGTGCACATCCCTCTGAGCCAACGCATGGCCGCTGCTGCGAGGACTGAGGACATTGTATTGCCGACTGCATGGCACATCACCTCCAGTTTTTTCTGCAGCTCAGTGGCGACACATCACCTTCAAGCCAGCGATTCGATGATGACGCAATGCGTCTTTGCTTCCTGCATCTCGGCTCCATTGACAATGCGTCTAAGGTACTTTTCAGCCTGCCAAGGGTTGTCCCTGTATCTGGCCCAGGCTCCATCACAGTCAGCTTGAATATTTGGATTTGGCTTGATCTAGGGTTTTTACGCAACTCCAGTTATACCTATTGGATTTTTATAGCTTTGGTCTTGTTCTGTTCATAAAAATAAAATCTATTTTTGTAAACTGGAGTATTTTTGTGGTGTTATCACTGTGTTACTGTTTGAAGGTTTGCACAAATACTTTACACATTTAAGTTAATCTTGCCTGCCCTGTGCAAAGCTATCAATGGGTGAGCGCAGGTTAATGTATGGTGTGTATATAACTCACCCTGACTAGAATTGTGGTTCCTTCTTGGACAAGGTGCATACCTCTCTCAACCAAAAATTCCATTTCTAATACCTACAAAGTTCATTCTTTTAAAAAAATATTTACTACAATCTTAATTTTCTAGTAAAGTCTGATTTGTAATAAATATCATAGGAAAGGTACTTTTAGAAAGTTACCTCTGCCCAGCCTAAAGCTTATTGACGTTCATTGTTTCCAACCGTCAAATAGGAGTCAAATAGCCCCATTGATTAGGTCTGAACTTGCTCCCAGAGCAGAGAAAAACGTTTTGGGAGTGGGGATGTGTTATGTTCATTTGACCGGAGGACCATCTGGGCTATACTCAAGAACTTGAATAACTTCAAAGAATACCACCTTATCGCATGCAAATGTTAGCTGACACTTGTTTAGTGCCCTGTTTTTTCCAGTCAGAGAGGTTCCAAGCACAGTGGGAGATGAGGTACTCCCAAACGTGGTTTGAATAGACCCCAGAGGAGGAGTTCCTCATTTCCCTGGCCTAACATATGAGGTGGTCACATGAGCAGTGCACAGGAGAAAAAAAGGACTTGCCATCTTGGTATTTGAGAGAAGCGTTGTGGAATTGTTTATATTTGGACACACAGAAACTGCAACAAAAGTGCATAAGATGACTCCTTTGAGCTTTCTCCCTATTGATTAGGGAGGGACCCCACCCACAATATTGTGCCAGGGATAAATGTTGTACCCCATGACACTCTTTTCAGAACACGACTGGACCTTTGGAAACAGAAGATATATTCCACCTGCTGTTGAGACCTGTGAGGAGACCTGAAAAGCTGGGCCTCTCTACCACTTGTATCTAGGACTAAGAGATGGTTTCCAAAAGTCAGATGATTGACATCCTGTTAAGTTAAGGGGACACATAAAGCTGCTAGAAGTCCTTTTCCTGAAGAGCCCAGCTGACTAGTCCTAACTGGACATGCCCTGGACTCTACTGGTGGAGTAAGCTGGAGTTTGTCTTGAACCCAAGTGCTATTCCTGAAGTCCTGTGACCATTTGCTGTCTAAAAGTGTTCTCCTCCTAACATTTTGGAAAGCCTGGGACTGAGAAACTGTTTTTCTTCAAAGACATCTGAAACAGGACAAAAATTTCAAGTCAGTCTGACGATGGTGTGTTGGAGTTGACCCAAAAAATTATGCTGCCCCGCTCATAGGTTTTCTGCTGCAGTAAATCTAATTCAGTGAGATATTGTGGTGAGGGTATCAGCCTCAAGGAGACCTATTCCTTTACAACTTGCAGCCTTTCTCCACTTGAGGAATCTGAGCTCCAAAAACGTGACTTACATGGCTAAGTCCACCATGGGCTATCAACAAGGATATCCCTATCCTTGTAGTTTTATCACTGCATTGCCAGCGATAACCTCCCAAAATGCGGCTATCGCTGGAATTTTTATCGCTTAGGCGGTTAGGGTTGTTAATAACTCAATAACCAGGCGATATTATCCAGCGATATCGGGCATTACATTTTTTTACGTTAAGCGCCGTTAGCGTTAACTTTCCCTGTTCCTTGTTAATATGCCCCCATTTTTTTCTATTAGACAATAGCTTTAATGTGCTCTGCAGTATTCTGTTTTCTTTATAGTCACACAAGGAGGAGGAAGACTTTTTACTTTTTTCTTTCATGGAGGCAGCAAGGTGTATGTGTACAGTGTTTGGCACACATTATAATGTAAGAACTAGGACAAGGAAGTGATAAAAAGGTAAATGCTACAAAAAATAGCAATGCAAAAATTGGCAAAACAGCCTTTACATCGTGCTTTTACCATAAGATGCTTTTACCACAAAGCCTTTACTATGCAGATGTCTTTACCATGTATCGTAAGTGTATTTAAGGTAACAAAAAAAACCTTAGTATTAATATCTTATTTTTTTTTAGTTAAATAATTTTTATTGAGAAAAAAATATCCTAAGAATACAGCAAGAACAAACATTTCAGTTCCTTTGCAATAAGAAGCATACATGAATATTAAGTATAACATCAGCATAATGGATGATAATTAACACATTAAATAAAACTTTATGCTGCTAAATTCTACATATAATACTATGAAGCCAAAAAATTATAAATGAATATCATTAAAAGCTAAAAAACTATTTGAACTTAGTGAAGAAAGAACCTACATAAAACAAGAAAAGATAAGTGTATTCAGGAAAAATTAATAGAGAAAGTTTTTATACAAAAGGCAAGAAGAAAAGGAGGAAAGGGAGAGAAAGAAGAGAAAGAGGAAATAGGAAAGAGAAGATATAAGAAGTGCAAAGAAAAAGAAAAATGATAAAGAAGAAGAATCCGATGATAGAAAAGTAGTAAATGTTAACCATAATAAATCAGACTTCATTTCGCAATTGCATTGAAGAATGTGGTAACAAAACAATTTGTTAGACCTGGCACCTTGGCGTGAGTCTCCCTTCCACTTTTTGCTGATGTGCCTCCGATGTTTTGCTGGTTTTCCGATACTCAGGGCACTGCGCCACGGCTGATCCGTGCCGCAGTGCAAGTGCTCCCTACTGTAAATTGTACATACGATTGGTATCCCTGATTGGTGCATTGGATTTACTGTTGGTCCCTAGTAAAGCGCACAAGAGAGTGCCGGGGTTTGTAGATGCCAATACTGCTGGTGGGCCTGCAGCGCTGGTTGCGCCACCCACCGAAGCAGCCGTAAAGATGTGTCTGGGAACTGCGACCGCAGAACCCGCGTGCGGTCTCGTACTGCCACGCTAGCTGGGCAAGTGTCCCCACTTGCCAGCACCGACCCTTCCCTTGACTACATATTAGCCACCCCTATGGTAGGCCTGCGGGCAGGGTGCGTTGTAGGTGCAAGGTAGGACAAGCCTGATGAGTGTGGCATGTCCTAATAGTGACTTACAACGAAGACCGTATTTCACTATTGAAGGCTACCTGCTCCATTAGGCCAGACTGAGCTGCGAGGATTATTACACCCTATAATCCCCGCAGGCTCAAGGAGCATGGTAGCGAGTCATGTTTAGTATGCCTGAACTCAGGATGATAAGATATTTCTTGTAGTCAAGTTTATTTTAATATCCTGGGTTTGCAAATGCTACTTTTAGAAAGTTAGCCTTTGCTTGCTTAACCATCTCAGCCGCCTCTGCTGGTATGTGTATCTGACTGTCTGGGATGTGTGAGTGACAGGGCTGGAGGGATGACAGGTGGTGAATGCGCAGATTACACCTTAGTGGGAGGTAGGAGTGCCTCTTGACTCGAACTGTCACTGTGCTCGGCCACCACAATGCTGGCTCCACCCTCCTGGGGAGCGGCGGATGACTCTGCCGGCACCTGGCCCAGGAAGGGCGAAGCCCCCATCAACAAGGTACTTTGGCCACCCCTGTCCGGACAATGCTGGCTCCACCTCCTGTGGGGCGTCTGATGCGCCTGCCCCTCACACTGAAAGCAGAAGCCGGAGTACACCCGCCGGGGTACTCCAGAACTGAGAGTGGCTATGCAAAGGCCCCCCTGGCCTGCGAGAACAAAAGAATTGGCCTATAAAAGAAGGAGCCCTGCTCCTTGAAAATTAGATCCGGTTTGGGCCACAGAAGGACTCTGCCCTACGAGAAGGACCGTGAGAGACAAGGAAGGGTGCTGACTCTTGCCTGTGTCTGGTGCCTTGCTGCTGAAGGAGAGGAAGACAAAAAGACTACGAAAAGACTTTTGCTCTACTTGTGCCAAACTCTGCTAAAGAGATCTCCAAGGGCTTGCAACTGAACTTGCCCCATGACCAGCGTCCCAGGACCAGTGGACGCTACCCCCCTTTGAAGAAAGCGACTGCGGGTGCTGACCATCGCCGCAGCATCGACAGAGGAATCTCCTCTAAAGCATCAACGACCTCCCGACCACCATGACCGGGGCCCAAAGCAACAGCGGAAGCAAAGTAAGGACCAGCCGCCGCTGGCCCGAACACCGTGACCGCAACTGCACCGGGAGCCCGAGAGCAAAGCAAGGGAGGACCCGTCCGGTCCGAGCTCACGAGGTGACTGCATAGCGAGCAGCCACTCACCTGCAAAGACGGACAGTTGCTCTACGAGAGTCCGCAGAGTCGGTAGCCTGCCCGACAGCCCAGCTGTGAGCCCACAGCTGCACCGACATTTGGCTGGGTACGTCCTGCACTTGGGGACCGTACTGCCACTTGCCACCGCCGCACAGCCGCCGCCTCCAGGGTCGGAGCGGACGACGAAGAGAGGACCCTGCCGCCACAAAACACCGCTGCCCCGGAAGACCAGTGACCTGCTCGGCTGAAGAGCCGCAACGATCAGCGACCCCGGGAAGGCAGCGCGACGTGGGACAGATCCCCTGGAAGCCGCCGGCTCCACAAGAACTTTGAGTAACACCGGCCTACGGGCCTCAAGAGAACTGCATAAGAACTGTGGTAACCCGAATTGAGTAACCTGCAACCGTTTTCATAAAGTTATCGACTGTATTCACAAGCCTGCTTAAAATCTATATAAAGATATATATTTTTACAGAATACAGTCTGGTCTCGTTGTGTGGTGGGTTGGTTGTAAAGGTGTACTGTGGCAAGTGTTTAACCCTATATGCCCCAAAGACTAGCCTACGACTGCTTAAGCCACACTACCTAGAGGGTAAGCAGAGGTTGTCTGGAAGGTAACCCTCAGCCCTGACGAGGAAGAGAGAGTCCCTGCTTGTCGCTAGTGCTACACTGCGCCAACTAGAGCTTCCCCCTTCCTACATTGGCAGCAGCGAGAGGATTTCGAATTTACACTTGCGATAGTTATACCTGAGCTTCTGACCACTACACAAGGATTACGGTCCAGTTACTTAGCCACAGACTTTGATTTTTGAATTTTGCCGAAAGAAGATTCCGAGCGCAGAAACCATGCCGGGCACAAAGAGCTTGGATGGAGCGGAGTCCACGACCTCCGAGGTGTTGGAGATAGAGTTGGATGCCGCAAAGCTGGACAAATACTCAAAGATGGAGCTGAAGTTTTTCTGTAGGAAACTAAAGGTTCCGCACGCTGGTTGCAAAAACAAGCCGGAGCTCTACAAGGCCCTGAAAGCCTGGGTGGAGTCCAGAAAGACCCCGGAAGAGCAAGACGTCCTCGCCGAGCAGAATACGACGGAGGAGCAGAATGCGCTTGGGGATCTGATCGATCTAGAAAGGCAAGACAGCGAGCACAGCTTGGGTAAAGGCCTGTCGCCAGAGGAGCTGGCGGACAGGAAGGAAACCCGGAATCACGAGAGAAAGTTGGCAGAAATGAAAATCCAGCTGGAGCTGGAAACCAAAAGAATGGCGCTGGAAGAGCGAAAGCACCAGATGGATTACGAAATAAAGATGAGGGAGATAAGTCTCAAGGAGAGAGACTTGGATCGGCCTCCCTCTGGTGGCAGCACATCGCCAGTGCAGGTAGAGTCAAGAGTGCACATCCCGAAGGACGTAGTTAAGGAGTTCTTTAAGGGGGATGACATAGGACAGTGGTTTAGGGCATACGAGGTAGCCATGTCCTCCCACCGGGTCCCTGACAAGGATTGGGGAGCGGGGTTGTGGGGAAGGTTCCTTAGCGAAGGGAGAGATACCTTGCTAGATTTGCCCGTTGAGAATCAGAGATCCTATGCCCACATGAAAGAAGCTTTATTAAACAGGTACGGGCTTACCCCTGAAATGTATAGACAGAAGTTTAGGGGATGTACTAAGCGGCCTGGGAATACGTGTGTGGAGTATGTGACTTACTTTTGCAGAGCACTGGATGGTTGGGTGAAAGGTAACAAAGTTAATGATTTTCAAGGTCTCTTTGATTTAATTGCATGGGAGCACTTGTCTGATCACTGTTTTCCTGAGTTACGCCAACACCTGATCGATAGCAAGCTGTCCAACCCGAGGAAGCTTGCTGAGGAGGCGGACCGCTGGCTCAGCACCAGGGTCCACAAGGGTCCCGTGGGAGATTCCGCCAAGAGTGGGCAGGGTCCCCAGCAGAAGAGTGGGGGGGACAAGGGGGGAAAACAGAAAGGGTTCCAAAAAGGCCCCCAAAGTAGTTCCCAAGGGAATCCGCAGCAGGGTTCTCAGCCTCCCCCACCCCCGAAGCAGAATGGGGCCCCGACAGGTAAACCTGTTCCAAAGGGTCCCTTCAATTGTTTCAAATGTGGCGAGCCTGGGCACATATCCAGTGACCCCAAGTGTCGCCTATTTGGAAAACCCGCACCCACTGGTGCTCCGCCCCGACAAGTGACTAGCGTTCACCTGGGAGAAGAAATGATGGTCCCGGGGGGTGGAGATCCCGTTCACATGACCCTGGTCTCATTAGGAGACAGCGAGATGATCCCTACGAACTACCTGCCCTCTAACACTAAGAAATATGGGCAGGTGGTGATCATCAATGGTAAGGAAGCCGAGGCTCTTAGAGACACAGGAGCCAGTGTGACTGCAGTGAGGCAGCACCTGGTGTCTCAAGAGCAGGTTGTACCCCATGCCTACTGTAGGGTTATCAACGCTGATAATTCTGAGATTCAGTGTCCGATGGCTCAAGTTCCCTTCGAGTGGGGGGGGGTCTCTGGTACTCTGCAGGTCTGTGTGAGAAAAACCATGCCTGTTGACTGTTTGCTAGGGAACGACTTGGAGCACTCCCCTTGGGAAAAGGTGGAGAAAACGACTCACCTGCGGATGGTGGGTCTGCCTGACTGGGCGTGCGTGACCACCCGGTCGATGGCAGCCAGTAGGGGTGATCGAGAGGTCCTGGGGCCTGATGGAGAGGCCCAGGAACCGGCCTTAGGGAGAAGGCGCAGGGGGCGCGGGACACCGGCCCCTGAAGTTCCTACGGTCCAGGAGGAGGCAGACCTTGAGGGGGATGCCCTGGAGCCTACGGGGGAACAGATCGCCGAACTGGGGGACCTGCCTGAGCTGACCCATTGGCAGCAAGAAGGAGGACCCTCCAGGGAGGAATTCTGCAGGGAGCAGAAAGAATGCCCTTCTCTCATGGGTATGCGGCAGCAGGCTGCAGACCAGGCCAATGGTGTTCAGGCCAAAACACATTACGTGTACTGGGAGAACGACCTCCTGTATTCGGAGCCTAAGGCTGCTGAACCTGGGTCAGCCCGTGTGCTGGTGGTACCCCAGAAGTTCAGAGCCTTCCTACTGGGTCTGGCTCATGATGTGCCTTTAGCAGGACATTTGGGGATGGACAAGACCTATGACAGGCTTGTCACCCACTTTTACTGGCCCCAAATGCATAAAAGCTCAGACGCTTATTGCAGAACCTGTCCGACTTGCCAGGCAAGTGGGAAGACGGGAGGGAAGAACAAGGCTCCCCTCCAACCCTTCCCTGTGGTCGGTACGCCATTCCAGCGAGTGGGTATTGACATCGTTGGGCCTCTGGACCCCAAGACAGCCATGGGCAACAGGTTCATCCTGGTCTTGGTGGACCATGCCACCCGGTACCCTGAAGCCATCCCTCTGAGGACAGTGACGGCTCCCGTGGTGGGGCGCGCACTGATGGGAATTTTCTCACGAGTAGGATTCCCTCTAGAGGTGGTGAGCGACAGGGGGACCAACTTCATATCGAAATACATGAAGTCCCTTTGGCAGGAGTGTGGCGTAACGTACAAGTTCACCACACCCTACCATCCCCAAGGTAACGGGTTGGTTGAAAGATTCAACCGAACCCTCAAAGGCATGATCATGGGCCTGGAAGGTCCGATGAGGCGTAAGTGGGACGTCCTCTTGCCATGCCTGCTTTTTGCATATCGCGAGGTACCACAGAAGTCCCTAGGGTTCAGCCCCTTTGAACTGCTGTACGGCCACCCCGTGAGAGGACCACTGAGTTTGGTAAAGGAAGGCTGGGAGCAATCTCCCAGGAAACCTCCCCAGAATGTATATAGCTACATGCTGGCCTTCAGAAACCAAACCAGGTGCTTCAGACAACTTGCCGAGGCAAATCTGGAAGCGAGCCAGGAGGAGATGAAGCGGTGGTACGATCAGAATGCCACTCTGGTCGAGCTTCAGCCTGGACAGGAGGTGTATGTCCTGGCCCCAGTGGAGCCCTGTGCCCTTCAGGATAAGTGGACAGGACCATTTGAGGTTGTGGAGCGCAAGAGCCCCGTGACATACTTGGTGGACATGAAGACGCCCAGGAACCCTTTGCGGGTCCTACATGTCAACCGCCTCAAGCCCCACTTGCGAAGGTCCGAAGTGGGCATGTTGTTGGCAACCGATGACGGAATGGAGGAGGAGTCGGAGCCTCTTCCTGACCTCTTGGTGGCCTGTGAGAAGGATGGGTCAGTGGATGGAGTTAACCTCTCACCCTCCCTGACCGCCGAACAACAGGAGGACTGCCGCCAGTTGCTGGGGCAGTTTCCAGACCTGTTCTCCCTGGTTCCGAGTGTCACAGATTGGTGCGTCCATGATGTGGACACTGGAGACAGCTTACCGGTGAAGCACAAGGCTTACCGGGTAACTGACAGAGTACGGGCCTGCATCAAGGAGGAGGTCTCCAAGATGCTTGCCCTCGGGGTGGTTGAGTCTTCCAGCAGTCCTTGGTCCAGCCCCGTGGTCTTGGTTCCGAAGGCTGCTGCGCTGGGAGCCACACCCGAACTACGGTTCTGTGTGGACTACAGAGGACTCAATTCAGTCACGAAGACTGACGCGCACCCCATCCCCAGAGCTGACGAGCTCATTGATCGGCTAGGGGCTGCCCGGTTTCTCAGCACGTTTGATTTAACGTCTGGGTACTGGCAGATCGCCTTGACCGATGGGGCAAAGGAGAGGTCGGCATTCTCAACACCAGATGGGCATTTCCAGTTCCGGGTTATGCCATTTGGGATGAAGAATGCCCCTGCCACCTTTCAGAGATTGGTCAACCAGGTGTTGGCTGGACTGGACGAGTTCAGTGCCGCCTACCTGGATGACATCGCGGTGTTCAGCGGCACCTGGCCCGAACACCTGCGACACCTCTGGGAAGTGTTGATGGCCCTGCGCAGAGCAGGCCTCACAATCAAGGCAAGCAAGTGCCAGATTGGGCAGGGTTCAGTGGTGTACTTGGGACACCAAGTTGGGAGTGGCAAGGTAGCCCCCTTGCAGCCCAAAATCGAAACCATCCTGGCTTGGGAACCCCCCAAGACCCAGACTGCAGTGAGAGCCTTCCTGGGGCTCACTGGGTATTACAGGAGGTTTGTCAAGGGCTATGGCACGATCGTGACCCCCTTGACAGAGCTGACTTCGAAAAAGCAGCCCAGGAATGTGATTTGGACTGACACCTGTCAGAAGGCTTTCGACACCCTGAAGACTGCCATGTGCACGGCGCCCGTGCTCCTGGCCCCCGATTTCTCCAAGGAGTTCATTGTGCAAACAGACGCTTCAGAGCATGGTGTAGGGGCTGTTCTTTCACAGATGACTGAGGAGGGCTTTGACCAACCCGTAGCCTTCATAAGTCGGAGGTTACTTCCACGGGAAAGTAGGTGGAGTGCAATAGAGCGTGAAGCATTTGCTGTGGTCTGGGCGCTGAAGAAGCTAAGACCCTACTTGTTTGGGTCTCACTTCCGAGTTCAGACGGACCACAGGCCCCTCAGATGGTTGATGCAAATGAGGGGTGAGAACCCGAAACTGTTGAGGTGGTCCATTTCTCTACAGAGTATGGACTTTACGGTGGAACACCGCCCTGGCACCGATCACGCCAACGCTGACGGTCTGTCCAGATTTTTCCGCCTTAGTGATGTGGAACTCCCTGGGGAAGGGTAGTTCCCCCCACATTTCAGCTGGAGGGGACACATGTTAGACCTGGCACCTTGGCGTGAGTCTCCCTTCCACTTTTTGCTGATGTGCCTCCGATGTTTTGCTGGTTTTCCGATACTCAGGGCACTGCGCCACGGCTGATCCGTGCCGCAGTGCAAGTGCTCCCTACTGTAAATTGTACATACGATTGGTATCCCTGATTGGTGCATTGGATTTACTGTTGGTCCCTAGTAAAGCGCACAAGAGAGTGCCGGGGCTTGTAGATGCCAATACTGCTGGTGGGCCTGCAGCGCTGGTTGCGCCACCCACCGAAGCAGCCGTAAAGATGTGTCTGGGAACTGCGACCGCAGAACCCGCGTGCGGTCTCGTACTGCCACGCTAGCTGGGCAAGTGTCCCCACTTGCCAGCACCGACCCTTCCCTTGACTACATATTAGCCACCCCTATGGTAGGCCTGCGGGCAGGGTGCGTTGTAGGTGCAAGGTAGGACAAGCCTGATGAGTGTGGCATGTCCTAATAGTGACTTACAACGAAGACCGTATTTCACTATTGAAGGCTACCTGCTCCATTAGGCCAGACTGAGCTGCGAGGATTATTACACCCTATAATCCCCGCAGGCTCAAGGAGCATGGTAGCGAGTCATGTTTAGTATGCCTGAACTCAGGATGATAAGATATTTCTTGTAGTCAAGTTTATTTTAATATCCTGGGTTTGCAAATGCTACTTTTAGAAAGTTAGCCTTTGCTTGCTTAACCATCTCAGCCGCCTCTGCTGGTATGTGTATCTGACTGTCTGGGATGTGTGAGTGACAGGGCTGGAGGGATGACAGGTGGTGAATGCGCAGATTACACCTTAGTGGGAGGTAGGAGTGCCTCTTGACTCGAACTGTCACTGTGCTCGGCCACCACAATGCTGGCTCCACCCTCCTGGGGAGCGGCGGATGACTCTGCCGGCACCTGGCCCAGGAAGGGCGAAGCCCCCATCAACAAGGTACTTTGGCCACCCCTGTCCGGACAATGCTGGCTCCACCTCCTGTGGGGCGTCTGATGCGCCTGCCCCTCACACTGAAAGCAGAAGCCGGAGTACACCCGCCGGGGTACTCCAGAACTGAGAGTGGCTATGCAAAGGCCCCCCTGGCCTGCGAGAACAAAAGAATTGGCCTATAAAAGAAGGAGCCCTGCTCCTTGAAAATTAGATCCGGTTTGGGCCACAGAAGGACTCTGCCCTACGAGAAGGACCGTGAGAGACAAGGAAGGGTGCTGACTCTTGCCTGTGTCTGGTGCCTTGCTGCTGAAGGAGAGGAAGACAAAAAGACTACGAAAAGACTTTTGCTCTACTTGTGCCAAACTCTGCTAAAGAGATCTCCAAGGGCTTGCAACTGAACTTGCCCCCTGACCAGCGTCCCAGGACCAGTGGACGCTACCCCCCTTTGAAGAAAGCGACTGCGGGTGCTGACCATCGCCGCAGCATCGACAGAGGAATCTCCTCTAAAGCATCAACGACCTCCCGACCACCGTGACCGGGGCCCAAAGCAACAGCGGAAGCAAAGTAAGGACCAGCCGCCGCTGGCCCGAACACCGTGACCGCAACTGCACCGGGAGCCCGAGAGCAAAGCAAGGGAGGACCCGTCCGGTCCGAGCTCACGAGGTGACTGCATAGCGAGCAGCCACTCACCTGCAAAGACGGACAGTTGCTCTACGAGAGTCCGCAGAGTCGGTAGCCTGCCCGACAGCCCAGCTGTGAGCCCACAGCTGCACCGACATTTGGCTGGGTACGTCCTGCACTTGGGGACCGTACTGCCACTTGCCACCGCCGCACAGCCGCCGCCTCCAGGGTCGGAGCGGACGACGAAGAGAGGACCCTGCCGCCACAAAACACCGCTGCCCCGGAAGACCAGTGACCTGCTCGGCTGAAGAGCCGCAACGATCAGCGACCCCGGGAAGGCAACGCGACGTGGGACAGATCCCCTGGAAGCCGCCGGCTCCACAAGAACTTTGAGTAACACCGGCCTACGGGCCTCAAGAGAACTGCATAAGAACTGTGGTAACCCGAATTGAGTAACCTGCAACCGTTTTCATAAAGTTATCGACTGTATTCACAAGCCTGCTTAAAATCTATATAAAGATATATATTTTTACAGAATACAGTCTGGTCTCGTTGTGTGGTGAGTTGGTTGTAAAGGTGTACTGTGGCAAGTGTTTAACCCTATATGCCCCAAAGACTAGCCTACGACTGCTTAAGCCACACTACCTAGAGGGTAAGCAGAGGTTGTCTGGAAGGTAACCCTCAGCCCTGACGAGGAAGAGAGAGTCCCTGCTTGTCGCTAGTGCTACACTGCGCCAACTAGAGCTTTCCCCTTCCTACACAATTCTATGTTCATCACATAATAAGTTACACCAAAGTAAAAAATATACTTTAGAATTGTCTTTCCAACAAGTTAAAATAACCTTAAAAGCTATAGCATTAAATAAATCAAATAAAATAGGATTTGGGGGAAATGAGATCAAAATCAGGGGACAAAGTACCTCAAAATACATTGTGAATATTAAATGGAATATTATACGACAAAATCAATGCACATTTGGACCAAACAGCTCTCTAAAAATCATGTACTTTAGGACAATAAAATAATAAATGCATTAAAGAACCTTCAGCAGTAAGACATGACCAACACAATGAAGAGACTGATTGGTTAAATTTATGGAAAAGAAGAGCAGTAATAACAACACAATTATAAATAAAATATAAGGATTGGGTAATACTTGCATCTTTAGATGTTTTAAAGAGTTTTTGCCAAAATATGTCCCACAGATGTACAGAGAGCGTTTGAGAAAGATCCTGTTCCCATTCAAGTTCAATAGTTGATTTAACTCGTAAATCAATAGAAGTAGATAACAATTTATAAATAATTGAGGCACTGGGAATAATGTCATCCGGAATTTGGTATAAGGGAGAGTCAGGAGTAAGGGAGGAAGAAAGTGGAGGAGAATTAAAACTCCGTAAAGAATCCTGAAGTATTGGTGCTGTAATGTTATATTGTTGAATGAAGGCATCAGGAAGATTAAATGTCACTTGCAATTGATGAAAAGATAGAACTACATTATTAACAATCAATTGGTTAACATAAAAAACACCCTTTTCTTTTCAGTGTTTGTAGTAGAATGATTTATGACGGAATTGAATGTGTTTGTTATACCAAATTGAGGAGGCAAGGAAAAGACAATACTTATCAAAGTTCTTAAAGAAAAGTGTGTGCATTGGAAAATGGGAGTATGTAAAAATTGGCTATTTGGAGATAACTGTGCAATTAGTCATATAAACAATATCATTCACAGAGAAATCATTCAATAATGAACATTCAACATTGGCCATTCAAGAAAGGGTTCCAAACAAAGGAAGAAGTGGGGAAAGGGGACAACCCTGACGAGTACCTCTTTGTAAAGAGAAATATGGGGAAAAAAGACCATTAACAAAAACACAAGCTTTTGGGTTGGTATATAGTAATTTAATATAGGAGATGAACTAAGGACCAAACTCAAACCAGTGTAGAGTGTGTCTCATGAAATCCCAATTAATTCGGTCAAATGCTTTTTCTGCATCTAAAGAGGGAGAAGGATATTTTTTACTCAGAGAAATAATATTGGAAAATATTCTGGCATTATCAGAGGCTAAACGTCCTTTAACAAAGCCAGATTGGTCTGGATTAACAAGAGAAGGGAGGCTAAAATCTTAGCCAAAATTTGTCAATCATAATTGATTAATGAAATAAGGGGAAATTTTTTGCAATGGGGGAGATTGACTTTGGGCTCCCTCTTTTGACTATCATCTACCCAGCCGGACTTCGGGATAACGCTCCCACGACTCTCCTGACCTTATCTCCCCCCTCCCCCTCTCCCTTCCCCCAACCCTCCCCCCTTTCCGCTCCCACTCTTTCCAGCTTCTGTCCTCTGCCCTAACATGCCCTTTGTCCCCACCCTGTTTTTCTGTGATCCTCTTCCCTCGCCACTTGGGACCAGACTATTTTGTTTGATGCCTGATGGAGCTACCTGGTAAATGTAAGGGGGGTCCCCGTGGAAGAAGAATATGAACAATACCAATTTAAAAATTTCAAAAGAAACTGAGGTGATGGTTCAAGAACAAAAGAATGTTGTCATTTATTCAACAACACAACATCAAAATTTAGTGAAACATCGTTGCAAACATTACAAGAGAAATGAAAAATCGGAAAAATGAAAAGGCCCCAATATGGGAAGGAGAAAGGGAAGGGAGTGCTCAAAAGTTGTGAAAAGGTTAAGAGTAGTACACAGATTTGTAGATAATGTATATCAATACATAAGTCCAAAAGGAATTAGGAATTATTCCAAAAACCAAACAGGCCCATATCAATTAAGGCCAATCTTGCAAAAGCACTTCAAGTAAGGACGTTCAACGGTCACAGGAGTGGTTTAATGTAGAACAGGGATGTGCCGGACGTCCAAAAGTGAAGAGGCGTCGACGTTTCGACCCCTTTGTATAGGCTAAATTCAGTCCTTTGCCGGGGTCTTCATCAGGACCGTTACAATGGGGGAAGGAACGGAAGGGGGCCGTCCTGTCTAAAAAATTGAAAACCAATATTAGGAATCAGTTATTAAGGTTAAGAACTATCACAGTCACTGTCCTGTACACCCTAAGGGTGGCTTATTTAGATTTAGAATTGCCCAGCTGTTTTTACTACACCAGCACGCTGTTAATTTGTCCTGCTGACGTTTATCCTGACGACGTGTGGTTACTTTGACTCAAGGTAATCACTCACAATTTATTGCAATTGCCCATTATGGTAGTGTACCGGTTTCCCCAACTGAGTACTTTAGTGATCCACCCACTTAAAGTGAACCTTGTTGGCTAATGTTTCCCTCCTTTTAATAAGTAGTGCATTCCGATAATTTCTAATGCACTTGAATGGGTTTGAGTTTGATTTATCACTTACTCAACTCTTGGTCCCTCCAGTCCAGAGGTCCATATGACCCGGACTCCATGGTATCAGTTTATCTCTAAATAAGCCACCCTTAGGGTGTACAGGACAGTGACTGTGATAGTTCTTAACCTTAATAACCGATTCCTAATATTGGTTTTCAATTTTTTAGACAGGACGGCCTTCACTTTTGGACGTCCGGCACATCCCTGTTCTACATTAAACCACTCCTGTGACCGTTGAACGTCCTTACTTGAAGTGCTTTTGCAAGATTGGCCTTAATTGATATGGGCCTGTTTGGTTTTTGGAATAATTCCTAATTCCTTTTGGACTTATGTATTGATATACATTATCTACAAATCTGTGTACTACTCTTAACCTTTTCACAACTTTTGAGCACTCCCTTCCCTTTCTCCTTCCCATATTGGGGCCTTTTCATTTTTCCGATTTTTCATTTCTCTTGTAATGTTTGCAACAATGTTTCACTAAATTTTGATGTTGTGTTGTTGAATAAATGACAACATTCTTTTGTTCTCGAACCATCACCTCAGTTTCTTTTGAAATTTTTAAATTGGTATTGTTCATATTCTTCTTCCACGGGGACCCCCCTTACATTTACCACATAACGCCCAGGTCCCCGCGACTGCATGGGTTCTACCCCCCTCTGTAATGATGGAGCTACCTGGCTTAGCTATAGGGGAGATGGGCCGTGGATTCCCTCCTTGGTCGTCACCTACCCAGTCGGTCTTTAGACAGACTTCCTTTCGTCTCTACGGTTGTCTCTTCCCTTATCCTCACTTTCTCTCCTCCCCTTCCCCCCACTACTTTATCTCTCCTTTCTCTCCTCCCCAAATGTATTGCTGTTTGTTTGATATCATGTTTACTTGTTGATCTTTTTCTGGTATATTGTTGAACCACATTGTTGCACTTCCTTTTGTCTCTCCTGTCGTCTCCTCCCGCATCCTCCCTCTATTTATGTCTCTCCTTTCCTCCTCCCTCAATGTATCGAGACCGAACTATTGTGTCTGATGCCCGATGGAGCTACCTGGTTTAGCTATAGGGGAGATGGGCCGTGGATTCCCTCCTTGGTCGACACCTAGCCAGTCGGTCTTTAGACAGACTTCCTTTCGTCTCTACGGTTGTCTCTTCCCTTATCCTCACTTTCTCTCCTCCCCTACCCCCCACTACTTTCTCTCTCCTTTCTCTCCTCCCCTAATGTATTGCTGATTGTTTGATATAATGTTTACTTGTTGATCTTTTTCTGGTATATTGTTGAACCACATTTTTGCACTTCCTTTCGTCTCTTCTGTCGTCTCCTCCCACATCCTCCCTCTATCTATGTCTCTCCTTCCCTCCTCCCCCAATGTATTGAGACTGAACTATTTTGTCTGATGCTCGATGGTGCTACTTCGTTTAGCTATAAGTGAGATGGGCCGTAGATTCCCTCCTTGGTCGTCACCTAGCCAGTCGGTCTTTAGACAGAATTCTTTTCGTCTCTCCTTATTGTCTCTTCCCTTATCCTCCCTTTCTCACTTCCCCTGCCCCCTCCACTACTTTTCTCTCTCCTTTCTCTCCTCTCCTATCTGTATTGCCTATTTTTGGGATGTATTTTGTAATTGTTAAACTTTCTCTGTTACATTGTTGATTCTCATGTGAAGCGCTCTGATACCTTCGGGTCTAGCCAGCGCTATATAAAACTCTTTAAATAAATAAATAAATAAAATAGATAAGTAGACATCTTCACGACGATGGAGTCAAAAGTATTTGGCTGGCGAGGGACGTTCTTTGGGGGCACATTTTACATTTCTCCCACTCAAAGCTTACCCACCAAAAGTCAACAGCCTTGACTTTATTACTGTTGTGCACTTGTAATTGTTTTACAGATTTTCTTAAGGTAAACCTGTCTGCACTGTGACATAGCCACCAGTGGTTAAGCTCAGTTTGTAATTAGTGAAACCTTTACTGGGCCTAACAGGAAGAAATGTATTATTATTTGTGGTGGACTATCATGCACTTCAATAAATAATCCACTTTCTCACAAGAATTATTACTATCACTCAATTAAAACAATGCATAGTGAAGTGAACTAATTTGCTTGGTGTCAAGTAAGTTGGTTTAGCTGGGATTTGAGTCTGCGTTTCCAGGTTAATCATCATGCAGTTGTGCTACTGAATGAATATCTCATTCTCACAGGGGAATTCTTTGTGTTCAATTGTTTCATGACCTAAATTAGAAAACTATTGTTAATAAATACTATCAACACGCTAGTTCAACCTGACATAAAATACGTATAAAAAGAAATACTGCCTTGAAACGCTTGGGTCCCCTCAGTTTTAGCTTGCTAGATCTCATTGAGCAAGAGCTAAACCAGAGCCATATAGTTTGCCCAAGTCAGGCTTGAGAATTGTTTGGTTTACTCAAAGGAAGTGAGTAAATTGGGGGCATATTAGCAACAAATAGCGATAATTATCGCTAAATGCACTTAGAGCATTTTTTTTTATCGCTGCCTATTGACGGATATTATCGCAGAGATAACGTGCTATTAGCAACATTTATCTCTAAAGCGATAAAATATCCGGCGATAGCGGCTCAATGCGTGAATATCGCTGAAAATCCAGCGATATTCAGGCATTAACGCTAATGGGGACTTAACCTGAATATCCACCTCCCATTGGATATACAGGTTAAGTCCTGGTCTGAGCCGGCGTTAGGTTCTGGCGATATTCGCGCTTAGCGCATATTTTTTTATCGCTTCGCCTGCCTTGCTAATAGGCGATAGCGTGTTAGCGGCTGCTTTCAGTCGCTAACAGGTTGGGTACACCCACTTTGCATGTCATTAGCGATAAATATCGCTGACATGCAAAGTTGGCCCCAAACCTGTAGCTATCGCATATAAGGTGTCGCTAACTGCGGTTAGCGACAGCTTGCTAATAGGGCGATAAAAATATCGCCGCTTTAGCGGGAAAAACTCCTGCTAAAGCAGCAATATCGCCCTTGCTAATATGCCCCTATGTGTGAAAGGGTGAGCTGGCTAGCTCCTTGCATATTGATCACAGTGTGAATCATTTGTTTCCCATGATGCCCTCAGTATACACAATACTGGCCCCAATACATTGCTGGTAACTTTTAGCATGCAGCGACTCAAGCTACATTGGCAGATTATTTTAGGACAAGTGGACCTGAAACACTTTGGGAAAGCTCATGCTTAGTTGGCACACAGTAAGCTCAATTTACAAAAGGGAACTTAGGGAGCTACTACAATGGCGGGCAGACAAAGTCCACCCGCCATCGCAAGGGAGCCAGAGACTGACCGCCGAAGTTGCGGTGGTCTCGCCATTGGCATTAGGGTGCGCCCGTCACACTGGCAGGCACATCCTGGGCCTTTTACATTGCGGGTGGATCTGCTGGCTGCAGACCCACTCACAAAAGTACTGTGCAGAGCAGTGCCATGCACCACATGACAGGCACCACGTGGTGCCTGCCACGTAGTGTATTGTAATGAGGGGGGTACCTGGCTACCCCCCATGTGCACCCCCACCCCGCCCAACAGCAAAAACCGCATGCCTTTCCATGGCGGCAACGCTGCCATGGAAAGACAGCTCTCTGCCTGCATCTTGATATGGATGGTGTTGTCTTGCAGAGACAGCCACCATATCATGCCCCTTTTCCGCCCAGTAAAAGAGTCGACCGGCAGAAAAGCGGCGGACGGTCTTTCCGTCCGACACGGACCCACCAGCCATACTAATATGGCAGGGTCTTTCAGGTATGGATGGCGGGCGGACCGCCCCTGTCAGGCCAGCAGTGCCTACCGCCTGCCTGGCGGGGGCAATCCACCCGCCATTATAATGGGCCCCTTAGACTTAAGTCTGAGTTTACTACTTTTTGATATTCCCAAAGGTATGTTACTACTAGCATCTTTTCTACTAATAATGTTACTGGTAGTAACTTTACTACTAGTAGTTGTACTACTAGTGGGTATACTAGTAGGAAAGTTACTAGCAGCAACTTACCTTTGTGAATAACAAAAAGTAATACATTTAGATTTTAGTCTAAGTTAACATTTGTGAATCGTGCCCCATCGGAGTACAGCAATATTTCACGAGTGCCACAGCAGAGCATTTGCTTTCTAGAAATTCTGTCAAAAGTTTCTCAGGACAGGCACCTCCCAAAGGCCCTTGAGGCAGTCAAGCTTGCTCGCTCTGTGCACTTACACTTTGCAATCTGGAACAGAAGTTAGGGCCATCCACTTTCAAAGATCACCTACAGCCGCTGGCTCCGAGGAGTCTCTTCGGAGTTATTGGAGTTACTAAGGAATACAAAGTGTGTAAGTGAGTGGGAGAAGAGGGAGCATCAAGTGGGCTCATGTGCTTTGTTGTTCATCAGTTTACTTAACACAATAAACGAGGCTCCTTCACTACATTTTGATTCATCACATTCACAGCCCTCTGCTTGGATAAAACATTTACAGCGCTAAACCTCAACCAGTGCCGTTCTGTTAATGAATTTTCAGACAAGAAGAAGCAAAAGAAGAAAAAAAGAGGTCCTTGCCTTTTATAGACTACTTCAAAGGACTTGTGCAAAGAATAACTCAGCAGTCCTGTGGAAATAGACTTTCAGCACTGCTTTAATATAAGAAATGTTCATTCTGCTGACCAATGGACTACTAGTTTCATTAATGCACTTTAGTATGAACAGCATTGCATTACAATCTTGCTAAAGAATAATTCCTAAATCTTATTTAAAGTTCATGGCTTGTCAAAAAGTAAAATTCACTTGCAGCAGTGTAGATTATTGCAATCAGAGTGGATAACAAGTGCAGCTGATTATTACATTTATTCTTCTGTATTAGAACAGATTCTTTCCATCTTCATTTCATGTTAAGTTATGATTTTTCAGCGTTCATTTTTCAATTAGAAAAAGAATGAATTTTAAAAATAATAAAGTTCACATTATGGATTGTATCTGGACAAGCGAATAGACAAAGACAGGCAATTTCAATGTGGGCCGCAGCAGTGTCCATGGAGAGTTCCATTTTAAAAATATTCTGCAATCTTATTCTTACTGCAGTTGTTGTGGGGCAAGTGCACAATTGACTTCTTCTCCATCACAAAGCAGCTAGCCAGTTCTTTGCGATGATAAAAATCCCAGGACTGGGGCAGGTTATCATTAAAACTAAAATGTGCACACATATTTTGCCTAAGTCTTCTTTGAATAGGCTCTGGAATCACTACCTACATAAGATTCAGATTATTATTATGTCACTTTGTTGGTGAGGCAACTAACAACGCATATAGTCAATTGCATAACTTAAAACATTAAGATAGTAGGACTGATTCACTGCCTTTGGTAATACCCCATTAAATGGCAAGCAAAGGATCATAATTCAGATTGTGGCCATTGGCATGGCAAGGGTGCCAAGGGCCCTGCTGCAGTCAAGGAAAATGCCTCCTTGGAATGCTGTTGGGGTAGTAAAATACAGCAATTATCAGAGTACAATGGTCCCCGCAGGGCTCTGGGTCCCAGTGAGACTAGGCCAGCAGCACCAATGGTAGCTACGCAATGGATTGTGAATCCGATCAGTACAGAAGCACCTAGGACAGGAGGACAGTCAACTTGGATGAAAAAGATTCCAGCTTAGGTCTGATATGCTGAAAACTACGAGATGTTTTTGCATCACGTCTTGTAGCAATACAAGATTGTGTTGCCGATGTGTGCTTGTTGCACATGCTTTTCCTTGTATAAGCTTTGATGCTTGGGGTATTTGTGCTTCACCTGCTTTATGGTTGTTTTATTAACTTTAAAATTGAGCTTTTGTTACTCAAATTGTTGTTAAGCCATAAAAATTCTTGAAGCCTTCGGTCCCAATTCACAAAGACTGGTGTAGTAGTGGAAGAAAAAGTAAGGTCTGCTGGAAGAAAAATCCTGATTTCTGACTCCTGCTGGAAGAAGAGGACTCACACAAGCACTCAAGGACTCCTCAATCCTGATGGAAGTTCTCTCCCAGAATCAAGTAATTTTCCTCTAGTTTACATGATTCTCGGTGAAAAAATCAGAAGTCCCAAAACAAGAGGCTACCTCTGACTCAGGAGAACTAGACCCTGCAGGGAACCTAGCTGCAAGAAGAACTGGTGCCCACAAGCCTGCCCTGAGGACCTAGGGGCTGTAGAACAGAACATATTTTCCAGCATCTATAGATTAGTTCTGAAGATAAAACCTTCGGCCAAGGCAACCCGATTGCAATATCCTATCTCTGCTCCCAAAATTGAATCTAGGTCCCAGTCTCCTTCTAAAAACTTGTCTTTCCACAGTGCTTGACTTTGTCTAGGTGCTTTTTTGTCATAAACATGTAACATTTCATAACGCTGATTTTCTCACAACTGCTTTTTGACCAGGCCAGAGTGGGTTTGTGGAGTTAATGAAGTTGCCACCCGCTACATTAAGTATCCCATTTTTGACAGGATTATTACATTTTATAGCAAATTCGGTATGCCCTTCCACCAAAATTACATGCTTACCCAAAACTTCATGCGTTGCATGGTTAAGGCAGACATATTTGAAATACATCTATTACTTTACAATTGTAATAAAAATGGTGATTATTTTTCGGTTATTTTATTGTAGCAAATTGCGACTGACATAATACGTCCCCTGTAACGTACTATTTCGAACAACAAAATATCCAACCCCAATTGTGTCCCACACTATGCAGAGCAACTGCAGCTTCACCTATCAGTGTTATATAAAGCTATTCTGCAAGAGTTCAAAGCTTTTGACTTGAATCAAACCCTAAATTGCCCTTCCGTATAGTACTTTCTGAAAATATATTTCATACTTTGCACCAATAGTACTGTTCAGCCAACGAAGGTGCTGGTAAAATGGTCAAGTATATCTTTCAGTCTGTAACCAACCTATTTACTTGCATCCCCTAGATATCTGACAGAGACTATCCATAGAGGGTTTGTCGCGTTCATTCTCGCAGTGTGCTTGCGTTTTCTTGAGTGTTCTGTGCTGATTTATTACTATAGAAAACCGAGAGGAAATTTCAGCTCTCGTCTGCTCCAGGAAATGTGGTGGTCAGAAGCCCAAGAGGTACAATAAAGGGGTGAAAAGGCGTGCAATCTGCATTGCTTGCATATTCCTAATATTTACATCATCTAGCTGGCTGACAAAAACACTAATACCTGTCATAGTAGTATTCGTCTTTTTATGTGCTTTCTGATTATATTATTTTAATTTTTTACCTGCACTAATTGTTTGCAGGGTCTAAACCAAAGTCAAGGGACCAGTGCTTAATATGTAGCAATGTTTGCAGGTGTTTGCCACGTGCTACACCGGCACCTATTTGTAACAGGCCTTCTTCTGCCTATGAATCCGAAACCGGTCCCAGGATGCCTGTTTCCGGTCCAGGGAAGACATGGCTTGGCAGTTCGGGCTGGACTGTTCACATGAGGCATAGGGCCAGACTGATTTGCATATGGCCATGTCTGAACTGGGGTGGCTAAGTGAGCTAAAGAATGGTGATGGATTAAACCCAGATCAGTTAACTGGGGGTGAGTGTTTGATTTGCTCAAACGCTCCGTCCATCATCCCCTTTTGTATCGCTTTGTTCACCCTAAGTTGGCAGGATATGATCAGACGTGAGTCCCTTGCTCACTTGGCCACTGGATTCAAGATAGCCTGGCTGATGAGGATTATGAATCCGAAACAGTTCCCAGGATGCTTGTTTCCGGTCCAGGGAAGACATGGCTTGGCAGTTCGGGCTGGACTGTTCCCATGAGGCACAGGGTCAGACTGATTTGCATATGGCCATGTCTGAACTGGGGTGGCAGAGTGAGCTAAAGAATGGTGATGGATTAAACCCAGTTCAGTTGACTGGGGGTGAGTGTTTGATTTGCTCAAACGCTCCGTCCATCATCCCCTTTTGTATCGCTTTCTTCTGCCTAGCGCCTGCGCCCTAACTTGTATCTGATCCTCTAACCAGGCCCAGCCACTTTCCACCTTTTCTGACATTCTATTTGCCACTTTTTTCTGCCATTTCTATGTGGCTCTTTTTTGCTGCTCTTGTTAGCTGCTTTTCTGCACTTTTTGGTCCGAATCTTGCAGCTTTATTTTACCTCCAATCTTTCCTCCCCTGCTCATTTTTGCAAACCCCTCCCTACCAGAAGGTTTTTCATTTCTTCTCAGGTGCCGTGCTCCCTTCCCTCTTGTTGCTACACGCTTGTGACCTCAGCCACTGCCAATAAGCTCCTCGCCCTGCCATGTGTTGTGTCGTGGAGGTGAAGCGGACCGCTGAGCAGGTAGGCCAGTCACTGGGGACAGCATTCACTATGGGCCCAACACGTGGCCGCATGCACTACTGGCAATAATTACACGGACACCAGATGGTTACTTTGCTGGTCCGCACATGGCAGCCAACTGGCGTACGTCCGTGGCTGGACCCTATTTATTGACAGGGGGCACGTGGTGCCACGCTATGCGTAGGTGGAGCCGCTGGCGTCAAACACTAGAACACAACATTCCTCCCCAACTAGAAGAAAACAACAATGAGCACAAAGAAAAATGGTTTCTACCAAACAGTCAATTCCAGTCTTTCAGCTCCATGCCAGCTAGGGTGGAAGGCATCACGGTACTCTCACACAAGAACAGTCTTACGTGAAATGATCTCGGAGATGACAGGATGGCACCGGATTTCTGCTCAGCTGATACTGGGACGCCCTCGTCTTGGCGTGCAGCCACCCCCAGCCGGGGATACTGCGTCACTGTTGGGAGGCTCCGGATCACTCTCGCTGCCCTCCAGGCCGATGCCTTTAGGTCCGTCCAGACCGTGGCCGTCTTCACTAGCAGAGTCTAAGTCCTGATCACCGTGTGGCAGGGCTCCTGGTGGTGACGCTGATGTCCCTGGCTCTGGGCCTCAGGGTCCCTGGACTTCTGGAGATGTGGGGGAAGAGGCTGCAACTTCGCCATCGTGGTATTGCTTGAAATGAGACACATTGCAAGTCATCGTTTTTCTACCCCGAGCTGCAATGACTCTGGTCCCTTTTACATTGATCACCGTCCATGGGCGTGTATCATTGGGCAAACGGAATTTCCCACTGGTGGCACGATTCTTGAGTAGAACACGGTCTCCTCTGACGATCTGTGGCACTCGGGACCTCCTACGCCTGCTGACCTGGGCATAGGCTTTCCGACGTCGAGTTTCAATCTGATCTTCACTGGATGAATTCGGTAGCCACCGAGGGTGGTGAGGTATAGAATCAGAGACTATTCGTCCCATGAGAACATGTCCCGGAGCGACACCAGCTGTGGTGTGAGGTGTCTGTCGATAGCTCCTCAAAAATGTGAATATGGCCATTTCTAGTGAATGTCCCTTCTAATGGGCGATCCGAATAACTTTATTAATTGTCCGCATGAATCGCTCCACCTCGCCATTGGCTTGTGGCCATCGGGGAGTTATTCGGTGGTGTTGAATGCCCAACGCACTGAGATAGTTAGCTGATTCTTGTCTTTGGAAAGGAGGGCCATTGTCCATCCTCAATTCACGCATCAGCCCATGCGCAGCTATAAGCTCCTCTAGTTTGGGGATTACCTCACTGGCGCTCGTGGTGGATATTATTTCGACTTCCGGATATTTGGAGTGATCATCAATGGCTAACATGTTGTCTCGACCATCCGGGAGGCTGCCGAAGTCAAGGCTGACGCACTCCCAGGGGGATTGTGGCCGAGGCTCCACTATGATTGGTGCCGCTCGCGGTCCTTCCCCTGCAACCTGACAGGCGGTACAGGTTCTCACGGCGGCCTCCACAAGGTCATCCATTAGTGGGAACCAGACTTTGGTGTGCAGTCTGGATTTTGTTTTAACCATTCCTTGGTGACCCACTTGAGCCAGTTGTACTACTTGAGCCACCAGGGAGATTGGAATCACCAGTCGGTGCCCGCGGAGCAGACTCCCTGTGTTGTCTTTGTTAAGTTCTTCTCGTACATGGTGAAGACTCTCCATTATGCGTTGAGCCTCAGGGGTCAGCACTTTCCATTCCTCTTTGGCCTTGTGCCAGTTCCCACTCTGAAGTGCTGTCCGGCCCCTTTGCAGGCAGTCGTCTTCTCGAGTGGCTTCGGCGATGGACTCCAGGGATAGTGGCATCGGACATGATCTGGCACTGACGCATCTCACGTAGGCCTCAGTGTCCGCCGCATCCTCCATTTCTTCCGGAGTGGCCGCTCGCAGGTGGCGTGACAGGTAGTCGGCCAGGTTTCTAAACCTGGGCTGGTATTCCACCTTGCAGTTGTAGTCTTGGAGTTGGAGCATCCATTTCTCAATGCGTGGCGGAGGCTTCATGGAGGTCCCCGAGTATAGGGCAACCAATGGCTTGTGATCAGTAATTACTACAAAGGGCTTTTCGTACACATATAAGTGGAAGTTTCGGCACCCCCCAATGAATGGCTATTGCCTCTTTTTCAATTTTAGAGCATCTTTGTTTGGTTTCCGTGTGGGACTGGCTGGCAAACGCTACGGGGGTCCAGTCTTCATCGGCCCGCTGTGTTTGCATCAGTACGGCCCCCAGTCCCACGGGACCTGCATCCACAGCCACGAGCGTCAATTTCCTGGAGTCAAAGAAGGCCAGCGTGGTGGCATCAGAGAGGGCTTCCTTGATCGCTCGGAAGGCTTTGGTCTGCTCGGGCCCCATTGCCATGGCGTGGCATCTTTGGTAAGTTCTCTCAGGGGTAGCATCAGGTTGGCCAGGTCTCGGATGAATCTCCCGCAGTAATTCACCATTCCGAGAAAACTTCAGACTTACGTGACGGTGGTGGGGGCCACCGCTTCCTTGATGTCTTTCACCCTATCCGGATCTGGGTTGACACCCTTCGCTGAGAACATATATCCAAAGAATTGTAGCTTCCGTATAAGGAATTCGCACTTCTCTCTAAGCAGCGTGAGGCCAGCCTCCCGCAGTCTTCGAAGCACCTGGGCTAAACTGTTGTTGTGTTCAGGAATTGTTCGGGCATGGATCATGATATCATCACTGACAATGATCATGCCTGGTATGTCTGCGATGAGTTCTTGGATGACATTTTGAAAAACTTTGGCCGCACTGGACACTCCAAAACTGAGGCGAGTGTATCTGCGGAGTCCCACGTGCATCGAGAATGTTGTAATATTGCGTGACTCCTCATAAAGCACCAGCTGGTGGTAGCCGGACCGCAAGTCTAGTTTGGAGAACCAGCTGGCTCCGGCCATTTCCCCAATTAGGTCATCAATAGCGGGTATTATGTGGTGCTCTCGCTTGATAGCGGCGTTGGGAAGTCGCATATCAACGCAGATCGGCACTGCTCCCGGCTGCTTAGGTTTCCTCGTGACAACTATGGGGGACACCCATGGGGTAGGGCCAGTCACCTTTTCTATTATTCAAGCCGCCTCCAGCTTCTTGAGTTCTTCTTCAATGGAGGGCCTTAGGTGGAATGCAATTCGGCGATGTCTCAGGGCCACCGGTTGAACAGTCGGATCAATGTGTAGGTTTATTTGCTTCCCTGTGAACCTCCCAATTCCTTTGAACACATCGGCAAACTCTGTTATCAGATGTTGGATGGACTCTTGGTGCACCCCGAAGGCGAATGTGACCACGCCCAGGTCCTCCGCTGCTCGGCACCCTAGCAGCATGCCTTGCCCATCCTCCTAGACGAAGACGTTGGTGGTGATGGACTTGTCCCCATGCGAGATGGATGGTTTGAACTTTCCTCGAACATTGAGAGGTGTGTCCTGTCCATATGCGAACACGGTAATGGCAGAGGGGCTGAGTACCGGCAGTGGATCCAGTGTTTGATGCAGGGTGGAGGCCAAGAGGTTGATGGTTGCTCCCGTCTCCACTACGGCCATGACTTCTTGTGCACCTACCCGTATGCCACACTGGGGCAGCCGCCTGGCTCTTTGGATGGCGGTACCAATCATGTGCACCCTGTGCACCGTCCTCTCCTCCTCCTCGTCATCGTCCATGTCACTCTGGCCGGGGTACCCGTCTGGCACGGTGTTCACCACCGGTCTGGGTTTTCGAAACCTTCTCAAAGTGGTTGATGCGCCCACACCGAGAGCACCGCTTTCCTCTGGGAGGGCATTCCGTCGGAGTAGTATGGGGTTGTCCCCCGCAGTATCCGCATGTCTTTGGCGTGGTTCCCCCAGTGGCTCCTGCACTCTTCTTGTTCCATTTTGTCTGGGATCTCACCGTCAGTTTGTTGACCGGTTCAGCTTTGACCGGCACCTGGAGTGCCGCTTCCATGTGAGTTGCTTGGGTCTTCGAGAGCTCTTTGGTATGTCCAAGGGTCAAGATGTCTGCTAGTGGTTTGCCCGATTCCTCCAGAATGCTTTCGGAGGCACAGCCCTGGATGATTTGACCACGTATTTCTTCTGTGAGGTCCGCGAATCCGCAGGTCGACGCTAAGTTCTTTAGCCTGGCGTGATACGTATCTAGCGATTCCTCTGGTAGCTGTCTGGCCTGTCGGAATATGAATTTCTCATAGTCCTGGTGGCCATGGGCTCAAAGTGCGCATTCAGGGCATTGATAAGCGAGATGTGATTTTTAGGGCGTACTTCCACTCATGTTTTAGCTATATTTTGGACATCTTTTCCTCCTAGATGAAGGACCATGGCGCGTTTTTGATCTTTGTGCACTTTGGTTGCCTTGAAGAATATTAGGAGGCGGTCCACCCAGTCCTTCCACTTAGGGGCCAGTGATGAAAGCGATACTTCCACGAGGAACGGCTCAATGGGGGGCATTGTGGCCATGTCTTGGCCCTGTGCTCCGATGGGCGTAGCTGTGATCGTGGGAAATGCTCTCCACTCCCTTGGCTAGCCTACGAGTTGGTTTTGCCGCTGCTTGTTAATGGGCGGTGGCCTGTGAGCTTGGTGTCCTATGGCACTCTGGATGAGGAGTCCCTTGCTCTTGAGGCGCTGTGTTGTGGGCCCTTTTCCCAGTGGTGCAGTTGCAGGGGTGATCCCTGTGCCTCTTTGCTGTGATTTGGGTCTGGTGCACGACCCACTTGTTTCTCTGCGAGCAATCAATGTCCTCCTGGCTCAGCAATGGGTGTCTCCACTTGGCCACGTGTTTCTAGGGCCTGTTGACGAGTGTCTGCCAGTCTCAGAAGTCTATTTTCCCCCCTCGCGGTACACGCGATGAAAAGGGGGCGTGGCCACAGAGAAAAGGGCATGGCTAGGCGCAGGAGCAGAGCTTCTCCTTGCGCTCGGCCCAAGCCATGTAGGCCCGCCGGTCTTCTGCTCGCGTACGGGCTCAGAGTGCCCCTCCCTGCGTGAGGCTCTGCACGCTTGTGTGTGTGGGTGCTACGAGGTCGTGGGGCAGAGCGGCTCACCTCCGAGTGACGTTGCCGCCGGGGCGGACTCCCATCTGGGCTCACACTTGCGCAGTCGCTCAGCGAGCGGATCCCTGGGGCACGAGCACCGCGAGCTGATGGGCGAGCTCGTGGCCGCCCCGATGAAGGAAAGGTGCGACACACAGCGAGGGCACGCCCACCGTCGTCGCCAGCTGTTGTGGGGGTGAAGGGGACCACTGAGCAGGTAGTCCGTTCACTGGGGACAGCATTCACTATGGGCCCAACATGTGGCCGCATGCACTACTGGCAATAATTACACGGACACCAGATGGTTACTTTGCTGGTCCGCACGTCGCCACCAACTGGCGTACGTTCATGGCTGGACCCTATTTATTGACAGGGGTCACGTGGTGCCACGCTATGCGTAGGTGGCGCCGCTGGCGCCAAACACTAGAACACAACACCATGGACGAGCAATTAAGGGGGCATTGCCTAGCCCCTATCCAGCACTTAAACCCTTACCTGAAAATGGTACTCTGACTAGGCATGATCCTTTTGAGTCCAACTCCAGCGCTGACTCAAGGCTCGCAAACTCAACCTCCTTTTTTTCTCTCACTCTGTGGTCCTTCTCGGCTCCCTCTACTTGACACTGTCTGTGACTTTATATGTTTTCCTTGGACATGTTACATGCCTTTCTCCTTCTTTCTTTCACATGTTCTGTGCCTCTCACTTTACTTTGTAACTCTTTTTCTGCAGCTTTTGCGTTTTTCTCAATCTCTCCTTGCTGCTTCTGTGATTTTTCCATTCATTCTTTTTCTCTTTACTGCATCTTTTTGTCTTTTCGTTCCACGGTTTGTTTACGTGTCACCAACATCCACTCTTTCTTTGCCCTCTTTTTTGTCATCTTTCTCTGCTGCTATTTTATGCTTTTTACCACTCTTTCTCACTGTCTGTTTTCCATTTTCTTGTGCCATTGTTTGCCACTTTTGCTTGGTGCTTTTGTTTGCTGCCTTTCTATGTTTTTTGTACCCCTTCTTGCCTCTTTCTCTTTCCCCCTCTTTTTCGTGCCCATCTCCTCTGCAGCAACCTTTCACGCATCCTGCGCTCCACATCGTTGGAAAGCACTATCAGCACATGGAACACCTGACTTTCATAATCCTAATCATTGCCAACTACATCCTCAGAAGCCCCCTTATCTACCTCCCCTGGACCATGCGACTTCAGCAGTGAAATTGTGGCTTTGGTCACCCACCGAGATAATCAACTCCAGCGTCTTCATCCTGCTCACCAACCTCAACTACCACCAGGAGGACAATTACCAACCCCAACTTGACCAACCTCCTTGAGGAAGTGTCAAACCTCAGACTCACGCAGTGATTTAAAGTCCCCACACCTGTCAATATACACCTACCGGACCTCATCTTCACCAGCCTGAGTAAAATTACTGGGGACAAGCCCACACTGATTAACTGGTCTAACCACATCCTCATCCACTACAGTATACACATGGCACACCACCACAGAATCTCAATGTTCAAATCTTCATGATGAGACTGGAATAAAATATCAGAATAAACCTGGTCATCAGAACTATTACACCACAAGTCACATCACCACCCCAGATGTATCCCCAGCTTTAACAGCTGAATCACCACCTGTGTAGACACTGTGGCTCCTTTCCCAACTGGCAAAGCAACAAGAACCAGATATCACACACGCTTGTGTTTGGAAGAGCTCAGACTCATCAAATGCTGCTACAAGCAATTAGAAAGCAGATTGAGACATAGTCAGGAAAACACCAAGAAGAGCACCTACCATCAGCAAATCCGAATGACCAAACACTCTGTGCTCACTGACCTTATTGAGAGCAGCATCATGACTGTACTGGAAATCTTCACCATTGTAAATTATTTTACCCCCTCGGCAGCAAGTTTTGCCAGGGTCACCTCCTCAAGGACCTCTGCTCCGCGCTGTTCCACTTATTCAGCAACAAGATCACCAGAATCTACAACAACATTGAACACCAATTGGACTCTTCCACCCTCTCAGCTCTCCAGCCAATCACAACCAACACCCATATGACCACCCCGAACACCTGGCTCTTCATCACTTTAAAAGAAACTGCAACAAACATGCAGTCCATTCACTCCAGAGCTACCTCAGACCTCTACCTTCACCACGCTTCACAAAATGACTTGACCCCATCAGTGCAGCCCTCACCCTGATCCTGAACAACTCGATCAATGCAACCACCTTCCCAGATGCCTTGAATCCCTGGAAACACTCCAGATTACTTCCATCCTTCAGCAGACCTGAAAATGCTAGCCAACTACTGGACCATCTCAGTACTACCTTAACCAGTTGAAGTCATGGAAAAGATGATAAACCAATGCCTAGCTGCCTACTTCAGTGACAACCACCAGCTCGTCACCACTTAATCTGGATTTAGCCCAACCACTGCACAGAGACTGCCCTCATCATAACCTTGGAAAACACAATACTCATCATGGACAGAGGAGACAACACCACCCTTATCCTATTGTACCTATCTGCATCCTTCAACACCGATTCTCAACCTATCTAAATCTGATAACTGCACAAAGCCGATATTAAAGGACAGTGCTTCAACTGATTTGCTCCATCCTTACAGGCAGGAACCATTCAGTCAACCTGGTTCCCTTCACCTCAGATGCCTTCATATTCATCTGCTGAGTCCCACAAGATTTCTGTTAAAAACCTACATGGCCCCCCTCGACAGCATCAACCATGCACAAGGAATCAACCTCATATCCTGCGCAGATGACACCGAGATCATACTATCCTTCTCTGTCAAGACATAGAAAATCCAGACCAACATATCCCCCGGTATATATGCGAAGTTGCCACATGGATGAAAACCAATTGCCACAAACTAAGTCAAGACAGGACCAAAGTAGTTTTCTTTGGTAAAGAGACCTTACTCTGGAACTCCAACTGATGATCTGCTGAACTCAGACCTTCACCCTGCCCAACAGCACATGCTGAAATCCTAGGATTAATAATCCACAGCAAACTCACCATGACAGGGCAATTAAGGCAGTCTCTGCCTACTCATCCTTACACCCAAGATGCTCAAATTGATTTTCATATGGCTCCTCACCAACATTTGCAGAACCTTCTCCCAAGCCCTCATCACTAGCAATCCTGACTACAGCAACCCCCTCCATGATGGAATCAGCGTTCAACTGAAAAAAAGACACAAGACGATACAAAACTCAGTGGCAACACTCACATTCATTCTACCCCACCACTGTATCCACAGTACCCCACACCTCAAAGAACTTGACTGGCTCCCAGTCTACAAATGAGTGCTCTTCAAACTCCTCAAGCACTCACACAAAGTTTACACAACATTAGCCCCTCATACCTCAACAACCATATAAACTTCCACAAACCTATCAGTCACCTCTGATCAGCCAGACTCCTACTCTCACACAACCCTGCATATACAGAAACATAACTGGCAGTTACACTTTCTTCTACCTCATTGCTAAAGCCTGGAATGACCACATCCTACACATTAGAGCTGCCTCCTTTGTTTTTGAACTAAACAAGAAAGTAAGGACCTGCTTTTCTCCTTGTTGAGGCTCTGGGCCACTCTATACCTGCGAGGAGACCCTCTCAGGTGAGTTATGCATTCTACAAATGAATATAACATAGCATAGCATAACACAACACAACATGACACAAAGGCACAGTCTATCTTTTTCAGAAAGGCACATTATCAGAGCATTTAGAAATTCAATATACTATAACATTAAAATAATAATACCTCTTCTAAGCCATTTTAACAGCTTTTGTAGAATGAAATAACCCTAATTGTCACAATTGTTGGAGTGTGATGCTTAAAAGGTAATGGTGACACTGTCATTTGGTAGAGCTGGTCAGGTGTGCAAGCTGAAGTGGCCTCAATGAAATAACTTGGGCAACTATTTTTTATGTGAGCACCCTGAATGAGCTTTATCTTCTGTCTGTCCCTGTAGTTGTAGTGAGTCTCAGCTAGGCTGACAGGTCCAATGACTGGAGCCCCTATACACACTCTGATTCCTACTGTTCAGATCACAGGTTCTTCTTATCAGAGTCCCCTTATTTTGCAGCACGGCAGGGTTAATATTCAGTAAAAATGTTCCAGTCTTACCACCGGCAACATGTTGCCATGTTTTCGGAGGGTCTTTGTCATAAGTCGGTGTTTGTCTGTTTTCTTGTGAATCTCTCTGTACCTAAATAAGTTACTATAGTCACTCTATAGGATCCTCACCTTGTTGTAGGGACCTTTAGTTGTCTACTGAAAGCGTATAAAAAGAGCTAGCATCAGCTACTCTTTTCAGTAGCCGGGAAACCAGTGTGTTTCCACAACAACTGCAACGAATGGTGTCTAAACCATGAAGGTTTATTAACAAAATGTATGAAAGGTTGCCAAGCCATCGTTTAGCAAGTCAACATATACAAATAGCATGTGCATCAGAATAATTATGCAATCTAAATTTGTTTATTATAAAGTAAAAGATGCAAAATATGATGGCGTAGAGGACACAGACACATTCATAAATTGGTTCCATAATATAATTTTCCAACCCTAAAAGAAGCATCATAAGTGACAAGAGAAAGGACAAAGAGGAAGGTGTCAGTATCAGAAAAACCAAAGTAAGGTTCATGGAAGAGACATAGGTTCTCAAGCATGAAACTCAACACCCTGGAAAAAGAGATCAGCATAGTAAGAGAACGGTCTTCTCTGGCGAAGTCAGGACAGGATCTGCTACAGTATTCTACGGAACACACAATTAATGCGCAATAGTAAGTTCTGGGAGTTTCAATCCACCAACTTCCTCTGGAAATTCCAGTCAGAAGACGATGTTCACTGGGGGCAGGTAGACTCCCCAGGTTCTGAGCGTCGAACAGAGAAATGTTCAACTGTATGGCCTTGAAGTTACAAACAGTCCAGTCCACCTGCTACAGAAGGTTCTTTCCCATCTCCATGCACTGCATGTCCATGGCCATGGTTTAAAGATTGACTAATCTAACAGTTTCCAGCAGTAAATAATAGTATTATTCAATATTACGTGCACTCAATAACGTACCTGCAGAGGAGGGAGAAACATGATACTAACAATGCAGTCTATTAAGAAGTATTTTGATACATTGATGATAATAATTGTGAATATATATGTGACTCTCACTACAGGTAAATACAGTTACCTACTGTCATTTTGATTATTACAGTGCACACAGGTTAATATTGTTATCGCACAATGAATACGAATAATGTAAAAAATGTATGAAGTTGCTCCGTCTAAATTTTCTTTACTAATGACCATCTTGGCAAATGTATAATCCTGGGGGGAAGACATATATTAATGAAGATTAGTGTTCAATAACATTATCTATGGAAAAATGAATGCATGCACTGTAAAAAGATATTAACAAGATAAAGGTGATTATATAGAATTATATAACTGATCCTTCTCTATTGTCTGTTCATTGAGATACCTTGACTTCACCATTCTCAAAGTATGTAACCAATATGCTGGCAGCAACATCCTTGCAGCAGTAAAACAGCTACATTTAGAAAGGTCAGATCAGATGAGAAAATCAATTGAGTATTAAGGGATTATAAAGGAATCATGGAAAAACTACCACAAAAGTACCAAGTTTCCTATTTTAGTTGGTTAATCCTCATTCCAGTGACAAATCCAAAACATAAACCGGCCTCTTGGTATCCCGGACCAAAATCCCACAAGCATGTAATGAGGGCCTATGTCCAAACATAGAAGCCACCCAGTAGGCACTGCTAAGTAAATCTATAGATGTCACATGTTCTTTGATTACTTTAAGAAGAAGCGCCCACTTACAGAAAAATATTAATGCTTCAATTACTGAGTCAGAGGTATTTGGCTACGTTGTCATATAACTTTGCTCAGATGGACTACTCTATGCCACCAACTTCTTGTGTGCCAGAATCTCCCATCTCAGCCTCAAAAACCTACGTAAAACACTTCCATAATGGCATATCAATTATTTGAGACAATTATTTACTCGTGAAATAAATATTCTAGGGACCACAATACCCAGTTTTATTGAGTTGTTTCATTTTTACTTCACTTGGAATTATATTATTTTAAATTGTAAACAGTAATAAATACATATTACTACTGTAATCTCCTATCACTTATCTCAAATTGATGAGTGAAGTCCTCTGTGCTTATTTGTGTGACCTACAACTCAAAATCCACTAGGGCTGTCTATGCCCTTCAACGTTCTGAAGTGAAATCTGTTTCATTTTTTTATTTGCTTTCAACCACCTCTCTTTTGCATAACATCAATATACAATGAAAAAGCTCAAGTAAAAAACGCTTAAGTGTCAGTGCCGGATTAAATCCTGTGGAGGCCCCAGGGCAGTCGAAATTTCAGGTCCTGCCTTGCAAATTTCTCCAGATACATGTTTAATTCTAACAACCAACAATGATAATAAACCAATTTTATTACATGTAACTAAACATTAACAATTATTAATGTTATTAAACAAAAAATAATTGGAAACAATTTACGAAAGCTTGATTGTCATTTTCTTTCAAGATCAAATCAATGTATTTTTATTCCTTGTCACGAGGCCCCTAAGATGAGTGGTGCCCATAGGCTGGTGCCTATCTGGTTTATTTGGTAATCCAGAACTGATACCAAGAAATGAAGTGGAGCGAGAGGATGAGGAAGGCAGAAAGAGGAGAGAAAAGAAAAAAAGGAAAATGTTTTAACTGCATCTCTCAGAGGGTTGACCTCCGAGGCACAAGAACATGCGTGACTTATGTCTCTTCATATATCATCTTATGTTTCATATAGAGTTTGTTTTACTTATGCATTGCGTGTATCATGTTTAGGAGCTTTGCATGTAAGGTCCACAGAGCCAACATTATGCAACTCATTTTTCGGTAATGGCCATTTTGATGGATAGTTTGAAAGATGAATTCTGATCAATGTTTTTTTATTTTTTTTATTTCAAAACCTTCATTGAGGAGAAAAAAAAGGTATGGTACATCAGTGCAATAAGTACGTCCAATACAATGTCAAGTAATCGTGTAGGCGAAAGGGCACCTTCCTGTACCCGCTGATGTTAATTTGCAAAGTAGAAACCAAGATTAGTTAACAACTTCCCCCCTTCCATTACATATTAAATGCATGCATTGTAGCAAGGTGTCCTATGACATCAAACATTAGTTTAGGTAATGACATTGCGACAGGCATTTCAATATACAAGACATGTGTAACACGGTGTGTGCCAGGCCACAACAGCTGCGTTAAATCTTTGTCTACTCCCAGCAGGATCACACCCCTCTATCTAGTCCCATTCATTCCAACTTATAAGGTGACACTTCAGGTGCCGCCAGTACATTCGGGCCATTCCCATTCTGCAGCAATTTGCATTTAGGCATAACCATACAGAGTTAATGAGCAACATGGGTGTCCCCTGCTGGAGTGCCCCCTTTTTCCCAGGATCTCTCCGTCTCGTCTTCTTGTTGTCTGAGAAGATAGGATGTGAGTGGCCCCCATACGTGCTTTGGGCGCGACTTGAGTGGCAGTAGTTCCGCATATGTATGCAGATGGTCTTGCCATGTAGTCATAGTCAATATCCAGGATTTAGATTTGGGCGCACGTCCCCTTCCCCATCTGCACGCTACCTGGCGCTTTGGCAAAAGTAGGCTCAGCGGCAGAAACATTTATGTACTGTCGCAGTGTTGTGCGTGAGGCCTAACAGCACTACTAATGGGCATGGTGTTATCTCAGACCCCAACATGTCCGACAGACCCGCAAAAACCTCCGATCAGTACACGGCAACTCTGGGGCAGGTCCATGCCAGATGTAGAAAATCCGCTCCTTACCTCCCACAGCGGTTACAACAATGAGTATCTCTGAGGCGGAACCTATACAGTTTAGCGGGGAAATAGTATAAACGGTGCAAGAATTTAAAATGCACGAGGCGTAATCTAGCATTGCCCGTGATTGCATTTGTTTGTGTGCAACTGATCTCCCACTGCTCATCCGTCAGCGGCGTGTTAAGATCCCCATCCCCGTCCTGCCGTGCCCATAGTGGGGTGGTCAGTGGCACGCTCTGCACATGTTTGTAAAGTAGTGATACAACATGTTGCGGGGCATCCTTTCGCAGTACAGCATGGAAGGGTGCAAGGGTGTCTGGTTCGTCCAGGAATTTGGGGGTGGCAGCGCAAACGCTTTGTCAAAGCCGGGTGTACAGGAAGTTATCCATTATTGTAGGTGAATGTTCCCCAAAGAATTGATTTATCGTGCGAAACTGCCCTTGGATGTACAGGTCTCCCCAGGTGCGGTATTCGAGTCTTGTCAGCATCTTGCGACAGATCTCCTCACAGGTGACCTGCAGTCAAGGGTCATTCAGCAGGGTCATCCACGGTGAGTACATGAACGGGCCCCCCATGGCGTGCGCAAGGCATCTCCACGCCGCTGCCATGCAATCAACCGTGGAGGGGTCAAGTTCCCTCTCCCCTACGCACGTAAAAACATATCCTGATGCGCTCACGGGGGCCATGTATCCATCTTCCACCGCCAGGTGTGCCATCTAGGGTGGCGGGTGGAACTAGTAAACAGCAAAGTGGCCTTGTGCACAGTCATAATAACGCTCAAAGTTGGGGACCTCAAAACCCCCTTGGTGGTATGGTAACATTAGCATATTTAGACTAATCCTTGCCTGCTTTCCGCCCCATATAAGCTGTGTAAATTGGGTTCTGAGCGCATGGAAGAAAAAAACTGCCCCGGGTTATATGGAATGTTAGTGAATAAATATAGAAGTTTTGGCAGCAACACCATCTTAATAAGGGAGATACGACCCACCATTGAGAGCGGGAGGCGTATCCATTTGGTTATACTATCAGTGATTTTGTCCAAGGCTGTCTCGTAGTTGGCTCTAATCAGGGTATCTCTCTGCCTAGTAATTCGAATGACTAAGTATTTCAGCTCCTCTGTTTACCAGACAAGAGGATAGTCTAGTTGGTGCTGCTGCATTTTATCCGTTAAAGGGAACACCACAGATTTGCTCCAATTTGCTCCAATGCCACCAAACTTCGTGATTTCTCACAAAATAGGATTGAGATTTTCTTGTGTTTTCCAGACATAGAGTGTCATGTCATACGCGTAGAGGGACATGAGTAATTGTTGGGCTGGGCAAATGAGCGCTCGGTGGTTATGATGCTGTCTGAGCTTTGCTGCTAATGGCTCGATAGCCAGCGCAAAAAGGATGGGGGATAATGGGCATCCCTGACGGGTCCCCCAGTGAATATTAAAGGGGGAAGATCTGGACCCATTTAACAGCACCGCCGCCGTCGGCTGGCAGTACAACAGCCGCACCCAGTCCAGAAAACTGAAGGGCATTCCCATGCGCTCCAGCGTGCCCAGTAAAAAGTCCCATTCCAGGAGTCGAACGCCTTTGTGGCGTCGAGAAATATGGCGACTGCCTCGCTGTTAGGGTCTATGTTTTGCAATACCGCATGAGACGTGCGTAAGTTGTGTGACGTTGCACGATTTGGGAAAAACCCTGCCTGATCCGGCAGGACCAGACGTTCCATCAATAGGTTTAGGCATGTAGCTAGGACTTTTGCTAAGATTTTGGTATCGCAGTTGAGCAAAGACAAAGGGCGATATGAATCGCATTGCGCAGGGGGTTTGCCAGGTTTGAGTAAGGAGGTTATCAGAGCCTCACGCATAGTGGGAGGTAGGTGTCCCTCTTCCAGAACTGCATAATAAACTTCTTTCAGGATGGGAGCAAGCAAGGGGGCATAAGTTTTATAAAATTCTATCGGAAGACCATCCGAGCCGGGGGCTCAGCCGGATTTCGTCTTCATGATGGCCTCTGTAATCTCATCGAGTTCCAGTTCTAAGTTGAGGAACTTTTGTTGGGTGTCACCCAGCCAGGCTATTGCGGTGTCTCCCAAGTAAGCAGCTAAATCAATCGGTATGCCCCTATGTGAGGAGTAGAGTGTACTTTAATAATCTCTAAGGACAGGGAGTTAGTCTGGGAGATTTCTATACGTGTTTCCCTGAGCATCCTGTAGTTCGGTGACATAGTTAGCAAACCTAGGGGGCCTAATTGCATTCGCCATTGCCATCCCAGGATGGTCCCCCTCCCCGTAAATGCGTGCCATATGTGGTTTTCCACGGAACTTGCATTCTTTGTCAGTAATCGTCTCGTATTCAGTCAATTTGTCCCTCATTTGGGCTTTAGTCGCATTGTCGCGCGGACTCCGTCCAAGCGTTTGTTTTAGCTCATGCAGCTCAGATTCTGGCTTCTGAAGGTAGCCACACAAAGATTTGAGGATCCCCCCTCCCTTGGCCAAGCACCATACCCGCACAGTGACCTTAAAGGTCTCCCACACTGTTGTGCCACTAGATACGGACGTCAGGTTACGATCAAAAAAATCTCAAAAGTCTTGTTCCAGTTCTGCCTTAAAAACAGTATCACAGAGGTGAGAGGAATTGGGACGCCAGCTCAAATATGGGGAGCAATCTAAGGGGACCTGAAGTTCCACTAGGACTGGGGAGTGGTCCGAGAACGTTTGGGCCAAATGAGTTGCTTGTGTCAGCCAGTGTGTCATTCCCGTGGACAGGAAAACATAATCAAGTTGTGCCCAGGTGGAATGTACCGTCGAGTAATGAGTACCTTCCTTGAGTGAGGGGTGTTTGTATCTCCAGGCATCTAGCAAGTAGTAACTGTCCATTATGTCGCTTAGTGTTCTCTGTGTAGCTGTAGAGTGTGCCAGGAGAGGCTGTGATCTGTCCGCCTGAGGGTGCAGAGCCGTATTGAAATCTCCCCCCAGAATGACATATGTGATGCCTAACGCATGTATCTTGCCCCATAACAAGAGTAGGGCATTGGGGTTATCGATGTTAGGGCCATAGTAAGTAGCAAAGAGGACATTGTGGGAATTAAGTCGCCCCCATACCATACAGAATCTACCGTCCGTGTCAGAGTCCGTCCCCTGAGACGTGAACGCCACTCCACATTTGATTAAAATGGTCACTCCCCTGGAGGAAGTGGAGTAGGAAGCACATCCACGGCATGAAGCCCATCTAGATGTAAATTGAGGGGTGGCCCCGGGTGCCAGGTGCGTCTCCTGCCACAGTTATACGGTGCCTATCTATATTAACCCAATACCTGTCTGCGCTTCCTAGGGTCATTGAGGCCTCGAACATTCCATGAAGCTACCTTGATAGTTCGAAGAACCTGTGTATTACCTTTCGTCCCCATGGCAGTGTGTAAAGAACATTATGTAATAATAATTAGCTGATTTTCCTTCGGTACATAGCAATACAGTAGTTAGAATAAAATATCCCCCACCCACACTGGCGACCCCAACTTGCCGGGCATAAAGTTCCCACCCTTCAAAATTAACCACATTTTGGAATGTAGGACTTCCCCACCCACAAGGGGGGGGTCCAGGGGTTCGCCCTGTAGGGGGCGAACACCTACTCGACCTACCCATTCACCTCCTTACTTGCACCCACTGGCACCATCGCTATGTAGCCAGGTAGCCAAACGTGGGACGGAGGTGGGTGGCCGAGCAGACCATAACTCGCTGATCGTATACGCCTATCCTTATGCATACATCACCAGAGAAGACCGGTTCGCCATGCCAGTGAAATTTGTGGAAATGTCTGCCAAGTCAGCCGTCAGTTCCATATTCTAGTCCTGCTGAGACGATGGAGAGTGCGATCTGGAGCGGTTCCGGGCAGCCTCCTCCCTGGAGGTTGCCCTCTTATGTCGTTTGAGGTAGTCCTCCACCTGCTGTGCGGTGTTGAGGAAGTTTTGCTTCCGCTGGTGAGTGATTCTCAGTTTGGTGGGGTAGAGCATTGCGTAGGGGATTTCCTGGGTTTGGAGCTTCTTTTTAACCCCGCGAACTTGCGTCTCGCCTCTTGCACCGTTGGCGTAAACTCTGGGAAGAAGGCCAGTGTCGTGTTTTCATAGTGTACCTGTCCTTTCTCACGGCCAGGCGGAGAACCACATCCCGGTCACGATAATTCAGGAAGCGGGCTATGATGGGTCTGGTCGTCGCTCCTGGGGGGGACGGGCAGCCAATGATCTATGCCCCACGTTCAACCATGAGGTGCGCCGAAAAATAGTCCCTCCCAAAGAGGCCTGCCCCAGCTTTTCCATAAAGTCCTCAATTTGTTAGTGGATTCCGCCAGGCCTATAATGCGCACATTATTCCGCCTGGACAAGGCTTCTAAGTCCTCGTTATTGTCAGCTATTATCTTGAACAATTTTTTCATTTGTGAGATATGGCGACCGCTAGTCGAAGCCCCATCCTCCAGATCCGAATTTCTGCTGTCTGCTTCCTTAATGTGGGTGTCATGTTGGCCCAGTTTGGCGACCACAGTGTCCATCCTCACATTTAGCACGTCTATTATGGAGTCGATTGATGTGAGGCTCTGTTTCATTCCCAGCAGGGGCGTTTTCCAGTCGTCCTCTGGTGGGGTGTCGGTTGAGGACTCCCCATGGTCTGCCGACTGGGACCCGGGGTTCTTGCGGGACTCAAATGGAATCTTGGATTGTCAGGCTTCAGTGCGTCCCATTTTATAATGAAAGAGTGGGAGCCCTGGCTGATGCCCGCAGTGCACAGTGCGCAGTTCGGCGGGTCCCTGGGCACCGGATGGTACACGTTGTTATGCCCAAAGCGATGCGTCTGTATAGTCCTTAGTTATCCCGGAGGGGGATCCCGGCGAGGGCCGGTCTCACGTGGCACTGTGTTCCCGAAATGGTGGAGCGTTAGGTAATGATATCCAATGAAGGACAAGGGTTGCTGTGAAGAAGGAGCAGAGGAGAGGAGGAAGTCCCACAAATTCCCAGGCCAGTGGCACGCAGGGCGCGGGCCGGTCCAGCCCAGACAAGGCACCAGCAGGGGTCAGTCCAGTTTGCCGCCTTGGAGCCAGGGGGGGGGTGCAGATGTACAAATTGGTAGAGCCAGCTAGGTGGAGCAGCGCAGAGGCGATCGCCAGTAGGGGTGACCCTTGAAAGGTGTAGGGGCAGCAAAACTGTGGCAACACGAGGCTAGTCATCAACTATCGGACGCCTCCCAAAGGTACTGATTGCAATGTCTGTATGGGCAATATGGCGCCTGCAGGTAGTCCGGCACAGTTGTACAATGTCCCTGCACCCTTCGCAATACACTTTCGCCGCAGTTATTAAAACGATCTCACCGTAGACGCCACTGTTCTGTGCCGGCCCAGGTCCCCTCGCTCCTGTAACACCTAGGTAGTGCAGCCTCCAGCCTCATGCGTTCCTTTGTTGTGCCGCAATATTCAGGTTACGTACAGACGTATTCACCCGTGGCACGAGGCCGCCTCGCAGGGCACTCTCCCCCCCAGCAGGCCCCCCCCCCCTGGGGTCAATTGTGATGGGCCTCTCGGGATACCTCTGCGTTGAGCAGCTCCTCGCAGAAGGTCCAAAATGTGCATCTCCGGTATTGACGCAGGAGGGAGCCTGTACTCAGTCCCATGCACAGTGGGGGCACCTCACCTCGTCTCCGCATCTGGTTAGTGGTATTCTCGCACCTGGGAGCAAGTGTCTCCGGGCGCTGCTGCCGGACGGCGCCTTTCCGCTTTCAGGCCGCTCCACAATTGTAGGCCGCAAATCCCCGGCCTCTCTTAGTTAGCACTCCCGGGCATAAGGATCTCCTAGTGCAGATCGGGAGGCCGCGGCCGGACAGTGCCGTCAGCACTGTGCTCACCGCAGACAGCAGAGGGGCAAGCAAGGTATCAGCGGAATCCTCTCCACCACGCGCTGCAGATTATGAGGGGCACAGCAAGCAAAAATCGTTCAGGATGGCATTTAAGGATGATTTACTGCTCGACCAAGCGGGAGCCTCAATCGCACTCGGCCATCTTGGTCCAGCGCCAGCTAGGGTCCCCCCGAAATCTGATCAATGTTTAACCTTCTGTTTGCAGTACATTCATATTTTAAAGTGCAGTCAATAATACTATTACCAGTCAGTTTAATAATGTTACTGGTGTTATTTACTGCATATGAGATAACTATGGCTATAAGCCAAACTGTTATCGATTATTTTACGTCCTTAAATAGGCCATCCGGTGAATTTCACAATTGATGACAAAACCCCAGCTGACATTATCAAACAAATCAACATTCTAGAATTCCTATTTTTGGTAATTTTTATAGATGCAAGGCTGGTCAAATAAGTCATTTTATTCCCTAAACCGGATGACCCTTTAAGAGTATAAACCTTGAACTCAGTGAAGCTACCAACATATTGGGCATGTGGTAGATTAGAGAGACTGAGTTCATCACTTTCTGTGAATAGGATGAAGCTGTGGCATAGCACTTACATCTTTTTTTCCTTGCCCAACAATCAGGGTAGAGATTTCCTAGCTAACAGGTTAATGACTTCGGCAACATTACATTACATGTTCTCTTCTTTTTTGCTATGCTGTCCTAAATAAGTTCTCAGTGGCTAATAAGATGGATTCAACCATTTGCGCTTGGGATTTTGCAGCATTACTTTATAGGGCAATGCAATTGCCAGGGCATACAAAATAATTCTGATGTTGTGAGAGCATGTCGGGCTTTAGATAAAGCACACGTATTTATATTGGTGCATGTTCTGCAATTTTTTATGTGGTTATAAGACAACCAAAATATCGAATCCATGTATTCCAGGGCACCACTCACTGTTTACCTGCCTGTTCGTTATCTTCTAGTAATCAGGTGTGAAACTAAATTTCATGAATTAGCAAGCATGCATAATTTTCAGTGGACGTTTGCCACTAAACCAAATCACACCTTTGCTTTACTTTCACACTTTTATGGCATATCTGGGCCTGCATTACTGTCCTTGTTTGCCCACAGCGCACCTTTAAGATGTGTCAGGTGTAAACAGGGAGAGTACGCCCTGTTATGATGGATGCTCTGCTCCCAGAGTTGCTGCAAACTCATGCTGCTCTCTGGTAGTGCATTCTGTGAAATACAAAGAGCTGCTTCAAATCTGCTCTGTGTTTCTTTAAGCAGGCAGCAATCTGTCTGCACTTTAAAGAGGGGTTGGATATCCCCCTGCAGGTGGGTGCAGTGAGTGCACCCGCTTGCAGAGGGGATTCTGTTCTGTTTCACTGTGACAGGTAGAGTGGTGTTCTTTAAAATGATGACCCTGCAAAGACTACTTTACGTACTACAGAATACCCCAAATAAAATCCTGCACAACTTCTTCAAAACAGTAAAAGGACTATTGCAAATACTCCTATGGAAGGAGGGCTGCTCAAGGATTGCGCTCTGCAAACTAAAGAGAGGAGTTTATGAAGTCGGGTTAGCAATCCCAGATTTACGTAAATATTACTGGGTGTCTCAATTGGTAGTAGTAAACAATTGACTATTTTCTGACATGACAGAACCCACCTAAAGGGCAGATAGACAAAATATGAGTACTTGAGGATGCTCCTCGCTGCGATACCATAGTGCAGAGAGAGGGTACTTTACCGCATCATGCAACAGTGAGAGTCTGGTGGGAAGCCACTAAATCCCTGGGAAGGAAGAATAGGTTGACGCCTGCCTCCCCCATGTGGTACAGCGACATCCTATGGGAGGTCGGACACTTGCAGGGTTTCTCCAAATGGAAATTGATTGGAATAGAATGGCGAGGGGACGTGTGAAAGTGGCCAGCCTTCATTACATTTGAAACCCTAAAACAGGGTTTGAGATGGCGGAAAATGAAGACTTCAGTGGCAGCATTATACATGAGGTGCAGTTTCCTTCATTGCGCTGGGTGCACCTTAAAAAAGGTGCACCGAGCGCAATGAAGGAAAATGCGCTGTATTATATGATTAATGCACTGCCTCAGGGCAGCTACGAACTCAAGCTGCCCTGGGGGCAACACACTCATGTGAAAAACTGAGACGCTGCTTTAAAGCCGCTCTGTGTTTGCACAGTGCAGGAGGCAACCTGTCTGCACTCGTTAGAGATCCCCTTGCAGGCAGGTGCAGGCAGTAACTGCACCTGCCTGCAAGGGGATGTCTGGGTGGTCCATAGGACCTCCTGTAACCCCTCCAGAGGGCTGCTCTAAGCTGCGCACTGACAGTGTGCTACCTTTTAGGTGATGCGCTGTCAGTGCACCTACTGAGAGCTTCTTTGCCTCTGCACCCGCATTTGTAATATGGCACAGGCACAGAGGCAAAGAGACGCCCCAATGCAAATGAGGGAATGCCCCTGAAGATAGCACTGGTGCTTTATGTGCATCAGTGCTATTGGTATTACAGAATGAATGAATGAATACACACTTGTATAGCGCATGGCTACCCAAGGGCATCCCAGCGTTTCCTCTGACACTTTATCATTCACCACTAGTCATGAAAAGAGAAACGTTTTTCACTGCTTCCTGAACCTAAGGTAATCAGATTCAAGACAAATGTAGTCTGGGAGCTGGTTCCAGGACTAGGCCGCGTTATAACAGAACCGTCAATGTCCAGTCCGATCTTAAAGCCCTATTAGTGCAATATAATTACTTATCTTAGATCAGTCCATCAGGCACTCTTTGTAACATTATTCACTTTTTAATTTGTTCAATTCGTGTTTTGTGCAACTCCCTCCAAGTGTTTTGTCTCACAACACTATCTTCAATCGACAAGTTTTGTTGAAAGTGGGATTTCCACCTTCTAATGGAGATGTGCACATTTATACTTAGACCTGTGTTGGTCTTGATCACTCTTTTCCAAATTGAAAAAAATACTTCTTACATTCTTAATTCAGATAAAGACCAACACAGGTCTAAGTATAAATGTGCACATCTCCTTTAGAAGGTGGAAATCCCACTTTCTACAAAACTTGCAATATAATTACACCAGGAACTGATTCAGTGAGGGGCCTTTGCCAGAGATGGACTTGTGGATGATACAATTCCCTTAAACCTGATTCTTTTTAGGACAGGAAGCCAATGCAGCTGACTAAGCGCCAACTTAGCAGAATTATGTTTGGGGACATTCATTAAGAGGTGGGCCGTGCAATTCTGGACAATCTGTAATATCTTATTAGTTCCTTGCGGCGCACCCAAGTAAACTGCATTCGCATAGTCCAGCCGAGCTAAAATAAGAGCTTGGACCAGCATATGCCTGGCTTCAAAGGGACGGAGAGGAAGAATCTTCCTTATCAACCTAAGAAGACTATCGCAGTTAGCAGCAACTTTACGTGCTTGAACTGTAAAGTTTAGGTTGCAGTTAAAACAGACACCCAGACTTGGTGACCAAGACAACTAGGCCACATAGGATCCAAAATCATGGGGGCCGCATGGCCCAGTATCATAATTTATGTCTTGGCACCATTTAATTTAAGAAAGGACAGATCCATCCACTCAGAGACCTTCTTAAGGCAGGAAGTCAGACCCGGGTCAGATTTATCTTGCTGACTAAGAGACACCACCAAATGGCTGTCGTCAGCATAAGTAGCAGTGTGGATCCCCCAGGGAAGTACCAAATCCGCAAGGGACCTGATTTAGATGTTAAACATCCCTGGGGTACTCCATACTGCAAAGGAATCTACTTTGAGTGAACTGAAGGGGCCGCACAAGCATCTGCAGCCCCGTTTATAATACCAAAGTCCCCTGAGGGCTTACAGTTAGGCCACGCACTGAGGTGTCACTTACCGGAGGGGGAGCAACTGATTGAAGCTGTGCCTCTAAAGCATTGTTTGCTTCTAGACCACATGCCGGAAAGGCAGTCTCCTTAACCTTTGCAAAACTGATGAATAATTCCCCAGATCCTTTGGTAAAACTGAGGGAAACATGGGAGGGAGACCTAGGCCGTCTTGAAGATGATGAGTGGGTCGAAGCCATACAAAGCCCCAGAGAACTGGCAATATGTGCCCAGTTCCAATTTATCCAATTGCGCACACTCTACAGGTCGTATTACTGTAGGACACTTCTTCATTGGGAAGGAGAGATAGCGTTCTCTGCACTAGGTGATGTGGGGAAATGGAATCATTTTATCACATACTTTGGGAGTGCCCGTCAAACCAACATTTTAGAATAGGGTGCTACGATGTATGTCTAGGGTCACTGGACAATGTTTGCCAATGACTGCCAAGTGGCTCATTTTGTATATATCCGGAGATGAGGTATGTCCTAAATATCAGAAATATTCTTGCTTTGGTTAGCATCTGAGATTGCCAAAAGAAATATTGCTTGAGGCTGGGGGACAAAGGGGGCATGTGGGTTGCGAACTGGGATGCAGATGTGTCAAAGATCAGAGCAGGCGGTCTATCAGAGTAGTGTCTGCCCTTAGAAATGGAAAAATGTCTAGGACAACTTGCACAAATATAGGGAGGTAGAGGGGTTGGGCGTGCGCCAAGTAATGAAGTCCAGAAGATCAGTGTTTGATTTTTAATAAAGTCTTTATTTGTAATCAGATAATTCAATTGAAAATGGTGATTATAGGTTCAGCCAACGTTTTTTGTTCTCAAGGTGACAACTTCGTCAGGGCTCAATTGTTGTGTCTCCTTACGACAGAGTAGGATATAACGGAATTGGATGCCACTTCTATGGCACAAAGGGTACAGTATAGTCTAGCTCTGTCTCGACCTCTTGCATAGACTATGAATAAGTGATCCTTCAATCCGGTAGGTGTTCCAGGCAATAGCTCTGGAAGCACTGGGGTATCACAGGGCCTCGGTCGGCCCGGCGAAAAATTCTTGCAAAAGCGGTTCTCCAGCCACGATAGTGGCACTGCTTTTCAATGTAAATTGTGCCCAAACTCGACTTCGGTGGTAGGGGCCCTTGCAAAGTGATAACCTACATAATTATTACATAATAGGTACCTCTAGAATATCTCCTAGGTGTCCCAAAGGTGGGGGAACATACAATTATAAGCATGGTCCTAACAGATGTTTTATTTACCCTGGATAGAGAAATTGCACATTTCAGTTCCCTCATTGTAGTAAAGTGCCTAACAACATCGACTTTGGTGCTATGAGCACTGTGGAGTAGGGATCTACACTATTTGTGCATATTCAGGACCCCCAAAGCCTCTCCTAGATGGCCCAGGGGGAGGGAGGGGGGTCATGGAACTATAATTGAGGCCTTTGTAAAATATGCCCTGGTGATGGAGATATTTCAGATTTCAGTTTCACCACTGTAGATGCGTAGGGGCAGATGTATCAATATACCTATTTATTTATTTATTTATGTATGTATTTAAGTAGCTTATACAGCGCGCAGCTACCCCCGGAGGGGTGTCCCGGCGCTAAAACAGAAACTCAGGAATGAAGGAGAGGAACAGGCCGATTGTAGGACTAGAATCATGATCTGGAGAACAGCCACGTTTTTAATTTACTACGGAAGAGGGATTCAGACGGGCAGAACCTAAGGTCAAGTGGGAGGCAGTTCCATAGTTTAGCAGTCATTACGCTAAACCCTCTGCCGCCCATTCTGGATCGTCGAAAGCGTGGTACAATCAAGAGACGTAAATTGTTAGATCTCAATGATCTGACTGATTGGGATATTACCACTCGCTTTTTCAGGTATCCTGGCCCAAGGCCGTTGATAGCACGAAAGGCGAGGGTGAGAATCTTGAATTGAATGCGGCTTGCAATGGGAAGCCAGTGTAGCTCTTTGCAATAAGAAGCAACCGACTTTCGGTAGGGGATATTTCCAATCAGTCTGGCTGCCGCATTCTGCACGATCTGAAGACGATCGATCAAATATTGAGGGGCACCGGCGTATAAGCTGTTGGCGTAGTCTAAATGAGATGTGATGAGGGCCTGAGTGATTGTTCTGCGGGCGTCTAAGGGGAGGTAAGGAAAGATCTTTTTAATCATGCGAAGTTTCGCGAAGCAAGCTGAGGTGACCTTGTAGATTTGCGCTTTACAAGAAAGTGAATCATCAAACTGAAAACCAAGGTTACGTGCTGATTGAACAGGGGTGGGCGAAGGGTTAAGTACTGTGGGCCACCACAGGCTGGGGGATATTGGAGTTTTCTGGTTAAAAAACAGGACTTCTGTCTTGTCAGTATTAAGCCTAAGGTGGTTGATGGTCATCCAGGCACAGATGTTGTCCAAACATTGGCGGAAGTTGGCAAAGGTGGAGTCAGAGTGGTCTCTAAAAGAGAATATCAGCTGAGTATCATCAGCGTAAGAGACCACTCTGACCCCACAAGACTCCACCACTGCAGCCAAGGGTGCGAGATAAACGTTAAAAAACAGAGGGCTCAGGGCAGAGCCCTGCGGGACACCACACAGCAGGGGTTTACCCTCTGATTTAAAAGGTCTGAGCGCCACCTTCTGAGTTCTGCCAGTAAGGAATGACTCAACCCAGGCTAGTGCAGAGCCACCAATTCCGACCTGCTTTAAACGGTTTAATAGGATTTTATGTGAAACCGTATCAAAAGCGGCGGATAGGTCGAGGAGGACCAGCATTGCCTCCTCGCCCCTATCCACACACTCACGGATAGTATCAGCTACTTCCAAGAGAGCAGTCTCAGTGCTGAAGCCCGCTCTAAAGCCGGATTGAGAGTCGTGTAGTAGAGAGTTGTTTTCCAGATATTCTGTCAGTTGCAGCTGCACGGCCTTTTCCAGAATTTTTGCGGGTTTGGGGAGGAGGGAGATGGGGCGATAGTTGCTAAATTTTGTAGGATCGGCATCAGGCTTTTTCAGAATGGGGACCAACAAAGCTTCCTTCCAAGCAGTTGGAAAAATGCCGTGATAAAGGGAGGCATTCCAAATAGAGAGAAAAGGACTAGCCAGTGAGGGGGCCAGGTCACCCATGACCTTGGCAGGAATTGGGTCGGAAGGAGAGCCAGATCTGCACTGGGTGAATAACCTGAGTGCGGTCTCAAGAGTCAGCTCGTTAAAAGACTGTAAAGAAGCAGATTCCGGGGCCATGACAAGGGGTACCGGGGGGGTTCCTCAGTAGGAAACGAAGTTCTAATTTTATCAATTTTTTCTAGAAAATCATTAGACAGTCCATCGCATAGTGCCTGGCTAGAGGGGTTCTGCGAGGCCATGGCGGGAGGGTTTACAAATTCTTTAACAATGTTAAAAAGGGTTTTAGAGGAGTTCTTAGCGTTAGAGATTTGTAGTGAGAAATAGTCTCTCATGGTAACTTTTTTTTGTTTAAGGAATTTTTTTAAAGCGGTTTTGTAAATTGCTTTGGATTCGGGGTCATAATTCTGCCGCCACTTGCGTTCTAGTATTTTGCAGCGGCTTTTTTCCTCACGGAGGGTCGGAGAGAACCAAGGGGCGGAGGGGCGTGTTCTAGCAGAGGTAATAGGTTTGAGAGGGGCGATGGAATCAATGGCAAGGAGCAGCGCGGAATTGAGTTTGGACACATTTTCATCAATGTCACTAGACAAAGGGTCCGGCTGATAGTTGAATAAGGGGTCTAAGGTCGTGCAGTTAACTTTATGCCACTTTCTTCCCAGCTCTTTACCAAGGACAGTAGGTGTGGGTCTCGAACTTAGCTCTAGGTCAAAAAGGACAAGATGGTGATCTGACCAGGTAGGAGGTTGGACTATGATATTCGAGAAATTGGCAAAGATAAGGTCAAGTGTATGCCCAGCTGTGTGTGTTGGACCCTTGACTAATTGAAGCAAGTTCAGACTCTGCATCGTTTCTAACAAGTAGTTAGCTTTCGAGCAGAGAGAGTTATCCACGTGGAGGTTGAAATCTCCAAGCACCAGAAAATGTTGGTGCTTGAGGGAAAGATCAGCCATCAGGTGGGTTAATGCCGTTAGAGAGAGAGTCGAGGCAGTAGGAGGGTTGTAGACTAGAGTACCCGCCAAGACTACTGCCGCAGTATCCGAGATAGTGAAGTACATAGCTTCAATCATCCCGATATTCGTCAGTTTGGTGATAGACAAATTGAGATGGGATTTTAGGATAATGGCGAGACCGCCTCCTATTTTGCCCCCTTCATGATTGATACCCTTTAAAAGATAACCCGGAGGGGTAGCTAGGTGGATGTCAGGGTCAGAGGTATCTCTAAGCCAGGACTCAGTAAGAAACAAGATATCCCAGGCGTCCGATACAATTGACGCCCAGATCTCGTTGGAATGACGAGGCAAGGAACGACAGTTAATCAGACCTGCTTTCAGCGTCAGAGGGTGGGACAGGCGTTTAGGCAGGCTGAGGTAGGGAAAGGGGCCTATTTGCGATTCTCAAATAGTGATTTTTTGAGAATCGCTATTTGAGAATAGCGAAATTGTATGTATGTAAAAATTCGCTATTTCTTACAGATTTCAGAAAAATCCTTAATTACGATTAGTAAATTGCTAATCGCAATTAAGGAATAATTTTCCATGCATTTCTATGGGCCAGGACGCCCATAGGAAGGAATGGGAGGTTATTGGGAATAATGTCAAGGGTGTCTTAAGGACACCCTGCTGCACCCCTGAAATTTACATGTGTGCGCATATGGCGCACATACATGCCCTAAGGGCATGTATGAGTGCCACATGGCACCTTTATAAATGTCAAAAAGTGCATTTGTAAAAGAATTCGCAAATTAACACCAACAACAAGTTGGTGGCAATTTGCGATTTCTTAGTGTAAATTCGCAAAACCTGAATGCGTCATACATAGCATTTAAGGAATCGCAATTTGTGATTCCTTAAATGCTGACGCAAAAATAAGGAGTCGCATATTTTGCGATTTTCTCAAGTTTGCGTTGCCATTAAAATGATACATCGCATTTTCCAATTTTTTTGTCTCAAATGCTGCTAATTTGCGATTCACAGCGCTTGCGACAAAAAAAGTTTGATACATCTGCCCCCCTAGTTCCATAGGATAGCATTGAAATAGTTTATAAACACATAAATATTGCTAGAAATTTAAAAAATACATTCAAAGACTTGGTACTGATAAATCCAACAATATTACATTGTTAATTTATCCTAAATTGTACAAAAAAGAAGCTAAAAGACTTTCTTCTATGCAAGCCAAAATTCAGCCTTCTTGCAGGCTTCCCTGATAGGTCAGAGCTACAGCATTAGCCAGGCTGCTTTGATGAAATGATAAGTGGCTCACCCGATGAGAGGCTTTCTGCTGGAGAGAGCTCTGCTACATAGAAATGCCAGTGTGCGGAGGAATGGTCAAGGGTTGGCAGGGAACACCAAGTTCATCTACCCCCATCTCCTCTGACCCTGCCAAGGCTTAAGGGGGTGGTGATCTATTGAAATGAGCCATACTGAGAGTTGGTTTAATTAGCTCTTTGTGGTCTGCTGAGATTTCAGCTGCTGAGTTACATTTTGGAGGAATAGTGCTTTTCCTGGAGATTATGCCACAATTTGGAGGAAGAGGTCATGGAGGAAGGGGTCATGTTCTGGGGTGATGCTTTGCACCCCATTGGACAGGAGTGCTCTCTTGCTGGACCCCAGAGAACACCGAATACATATGTGAGAGGTGCAGAGCCTCTCACATTTGCTGCTTGAAACTAAGAGAAGAAGAAGGATTGCCAGGCTGGAAACTTGAATTTCACCACCAGGCCCTAAATTCTGACTGACTGCGCATACTGCACTATCTTTAACTACAGCCCTGTGGCTGTACCTTGCTTCAAAATGATTAAAGAGTGGACTCTTTGCAAGCTACAGGTTAACGGAGCTCACTTGCATCGTCACCAACAAGAGTCCCCATCCTGGAGTGCATCACCTTTACGGATTTGTCAAGGTGCATTGTGGGAATTGTGGTCCCAACATTCCAAGGATCATCCAGGAGATTCCAGATGTTTGGATTCACTTTTTTAGACGTTTTAACCAACATGGAGACCTTCAGGAAACACCTCCTGAAGTTTGGAGAACTTTTGGAAAAAAGCTCCAGAAAAGCTTGCAAAGGTAACACTTTCACAGATGCCTCCTGCTTAGTGTATTCGGCCGGGGCTCCATCATGGTTGGGCTGAAACTTTGACTTTGTCCCACTATTGTGCAAAGAGATATCCCAGAGTGGCGCTATAGGCATTGAAACACTATAAAATGGTAATTCTTTAGAAATTCATATTTCTGGTTCCCTACATTGGATGTTTGTCATTTTGCTATCATTTAAAAGATTAAAATATTTCCTTTTTTATAGATTGGTATGGTATTTTTATTGTGTGTTGTGTCCTAATTATGTACTGAATTGGTGTTGTTAAATGTTTTATATACCTGCCTCCTAAGTTAATTCTGCCTGGTCGAAGCAAAGCTACCAAGGGTTGAGCATAGGGAACATTTATAGAGACCTCAACTGTGTTAGTGGCCTTTTTCTAGTGGCAATTGTAACTTTACCACTTCCATAACCAACGTCCCAACAATACGTCACTCAAGGCATCTTCCCAGGAAATTTCAAGAAAGACTATATGCTCCCACTTGTAAATAAACCTTCACTAGGCCCTGATGACTTAGTCAACTACTGGCCCATCACTCACTTTTCACTCAGCAGCAACATCACTCAAAACAGTAGCCTATGTTGAACTCCAAGATCATATCAGTGCTAACCATCTCCTGCATGACCACCAGTCTGGATGCAGATCACGCTGAGGCCACTATGCTACACATTGTGGGTTATATCCTCCTTACCTCAGATGAAAATGACCCCTGCCTCCTGACATTGTAGACCTCTCATCTGTCTTCAACACATTCAAATATCCCACTATCACACACATCCTGGGGTTTCAATTGGGATTCACTGGTAATGTCCTTCACTGATTCTCCTTCTACCTTTCCAATCAGTACCAGTTTATCCACACCTCCTGATCCCCAAAAAATACCTATCGCCTGAGAAGTCCTCCAGGATTCCAAGCTGTCCTCTGCCACGCTCAACCTCTACTCACAGACAACAACATCAAGATTCACCAATATACCAGCGATATACAACTTGAAAGTCTCCCCTGTTTCAGGCCTCCAATGCCTCAAACACTGCCTGCACAGCATCTAGATCTGGATGTTTCAAGACCTGTCTGAAGCTACAACTAAGACAGAATTCCTGTTGTTTGCCAAAAACAACAAACACAAAATGGTGCAAATCCGGCACAATGACAGTAATCTTGATGACTTTGAACCCCAACTTTCACTGAATTCTAGCTCACTTGGATTTAACCTGACACCAACTTCACCATCGAGCAGCACATTGCCAAAAAAGAAAAATGCAATCTGGCACTGATGTTCAATCTAAACAAAGTGATACAGTTTCTTCTAGAAAGCAACTTCAGAATTGCTGGTCAATCCCTTTTACTCTGCTGGTGGCCTCGTAGACTTCACATTGGCACCCCTTAAGGGCATTGTATCTTTTCAAGCACACCCATAGCCAGTACACCAAGAGACTACCCTCTAATAAGTGTAGTTTTCATCTATGCACCCAGAATCTGGAACAACATCCATGTATCTATCAGGACTGCTCCAATGTTCCTCCAATTTAGTAAAGAGTTAACGATTCACCTCTTTTAAGAACACAAAAGCACAATGCAATACATGTCCACAGATCATCTACCTCTCCTACCACTCACTGGCTTCATGATTTTCTTTGACTCTATATGGGGCTCCACTGCCTTTTGGACGAGGTTTCTGCTAAGGAAATACTGCATACATACATACATAGATACATACATACTTTATTTGATTTTGTAATAAAGTAAATATTGATACATACATACATCGTGACTGTAAAGAAATACACTTGAACAAGTAGTGAGAAACACTGCATCTTTATAAAGGGCTTAAAGCATCGAAACAGCATGCATTAACTAAACAAAAAAATAAACATGAATTAAAATGGTGTGCCTGCAAATTAAACACCCAGGTTCCACCTCAGTCTAACAAAAGGACTACAACCAAAACCTAGTGGGAAAATAAATGAGAAAAAGTAACCATCCACAAAATGCCATGGGTCTGATAGCAACACAACCATCAAATGACATCCCATTAAAATACACATGAAAATTTTAATTACACTGAATTATTTTGAGTAATATTGGTAATTTTGAATTACTTGACACGAAAGTACCAAAAACAATGCGATTATGCCCATTCACATAATTTAAGTAATTTGGCACAAACATCCTTCCAAAGGAGTATAGGAGCAACAAACTTAATCAGCGCAAGTGGCTGCTGCTGTTCATGTTCTGTTTAATTTAGCACTATTTTCTTAGTGCTAAATGCATCCTTGAGACCATTTTGGATGTAAGGGTGCATTTGTGTGATAAGAAAATAGCGATAAATGCTGCATTATGCTTCCTGCATAATTCCAATTAATCTTGTGGGATTTTTGATGTAATTTTGCATAGTTACTTTTGGAAATGCCTTTTTGCAGAGTTATTTCCAACTTTATTGCTTCTACCGCCTATTTTTCCTGACCAGTTTTTGTTGGCTTTAGGCATTTGGGCACTTTACCACTGCTGATCAATGGTAAAGTGCATATGCTCTCTGTGTAAATTGTTATTTGGATTGGTTATCCCCGATTGGCATATTTGATTTCATAGTAAGCCCCTTGTACAGTGCACTGTGTGTTCCCAGGGCCTTTAAATCAAATGCTAGAACTAGGCTTGCAGCACTGGTTATGCCTCCCATATGAGTAGCCCTGTAAATATATCCCAGACCTGCCAATGCAGTGTCTGCATGCAGTTTTCAACTACCATATCAACCTGGCAAGTGCACCCACCTTCGCTTTTCTTACATTTAAGGCACCCCTCAGGTAGGCCAAAAGTACCCCCATGGCAGGGTGCAGTGTATGTTAAAGCTAGGACATGTACTGGTGTGTTTTACATGCCCTGATAGAGAAATTCTGCCAATTTTGTTTTTCACTATTGAAAGGCCATCTGTCTCATAGGCTAACATGGGAGTTACTTTGTAACATCTTAAAAGGATAACGTTCCATTGGGACCAGATGGAGAAATGGAGTTTAGGCTCTCTGAACTCAGAATGTAATAACCCATCTTTTTAGGGATATGTTTTTTAAATTGTGCGCTTGAAAATGCCACTTTTAGAAAGTAGGCATTTTCTTGTTTAACCATTCTGTGTGCCTCTGCTGCTTTGTGTATTGACCTTCTGGTTTTGGAGTGACAGGGACTGATGATGTGCTTTCACTTTGGACAGCCTCAAGGGGGGTTGAGATGTGTCCTGACTGTCCTGGGTGACTCGTAGCTGAGCTGAAGTGACCTTGACTTCATTTAGAGTGGTGGGACGAGTTTAACTTGCACTTGATTAGGCTGTGTCTCCTTTGTACAATGCTGTCTCCACCTCCTGTAATGATACTGCACCAAAGAAGACAGAACTGGTTTTAACTGGGCTAAGAGAGTTCCTACACCCCGAGAATTGGGTGGTTGGTGATGCAAAAGCAAGTGAAACAACTCTAACTCCATCAGCTATGCCACCAGTATGCCGCGACCTGCACTGAGGCTGGGGGTACAGCTCGTGAAGTGCACGACGCATCGCCCCGCCCTGCCTACATTGCAGCTCTGAATCCCTTTGATGCCTGCGGATGCCTGTAGTTATCGGCCTTCCTGAAGCCAGCGCATGCATCGATGCACTCACCTCCAGTGCCAGCATCCTGTTATCGCAGAGACGATAACTGATGAGGGTGAATTCAAAAACTTGTGGACTTGACATCACCTCACTGGAACCAACGCCTCATCACCTCTGATGATGACTTCCCATGTCTTGTACTTGATGCATCACTTTCTCATGGACATGATGCCTTGCCTCCCCGTGGCAAGGCGGGAACTTGCCTCGACATTGGCCCCGACGCCTCACCTCCATGACAAAGTGCATCATCCATAGACTTTGTTTCCACAGTACTGTTGTTTGGAGGTCCGTGTTACTCCGTGCCCGCCGCTGCACACATCGCGGTCAGTGCCGTACTTTGGATGTATGCCTGTCACAATGTTGTAATAGCTCCAGGTGAAGCTATTTTGTTTCTACTGGTTCTATTTTTGTAATAACTGTTCTAAAGTGAGATTTTGATACATTTAAGTTTGGTTCTTGTCGTTTTGTTATTGTTTGATTTAGATGAAGATATTTTATTTTTCTAAACTGGTGTGGTATCCATTTGCAGTGTTTTCATTGAGTTACTGTGTGTTTTGTGTTCAAATACTGTACACATTGCCTTTGGCATAAGCCTGTCTTCTTGTGCCAAGTTACCAAGGGCGTGAGCTGGGGTAATCTAAAGTGTGTATCCCCCTGACCCTGACTAGAAGCAAGGGTCCCTACTTTGTCAAAGGTACATTCCTCTTGCGGAGACCCCCATTTTTAACTATTACACAACAGCAAATTCTGCGTGCTAAGGCAACCCCTAATCTAAAGGGTCCCACATTCTATTCTGTCTATATATAAATCGTATTGTAGTTTTCTGAATGATTTATTATAACACAAGGGCTTACTGTACTAAAGCTGCATGTAGGCAGACTTATAAGGACGACTGGAAAGAGCATGTGTGTGTCATAGGGGAGTTTTCCGGAACATTTCTGTATGAGTTTGAAGAAAACAATTCATGCTTCATCAATTAGTGCATTTAACAGCCCTTTTCCTTGTGGACATGAAAAATGTTTTGGGAATTTCACAGCCTGTCTGTACATAATCACAAAGGGGTTTGAAACTACAAAGAAATTAAATAACATAAACCATGAAGAGTAAAGGGAGATGAACTAACTTATAAACACAAAACTTAAAATAGGTTATTGATTGTGAAACACCAACAGCATTAGTCATGATCAGTGCCAATGAAATCAAGGGGAAGGAAATTCTCTTTCAGAAACATTTGCAAGTTAAGAAAAGAATGGCGTCAGATAAATTGTTTCATCTGAAAAATTGCCTCGCAAGAAAGGAAAAATAATGCATCAGCAGGATTGTGAGGCAAGAAAGAAGAGAGTAAAAGCCTCGGTAACAGTGAAGGAGCCTACGTGTATCTATTGACGAGGGGAAGCCAGCAAAGTACATTTCGATTTAGAGGGGTGTGTATAATTATGAACGTAGCTGAAGTGGAAAATTGTAAGTTGTATTGTAGGCAGAGTTCAAAATTAGTAGAGAATGATGGTAACTTGGGTCGCAATTCATAAACTCCTGCTGTGGGTGTAGTTTACCTTCAAATCTCCAAGCACAAGTAATACGTCTTCAGGGAATAAGCATTAGCGAAGCCAATAGGTCTCACCTATTAGGCCTATTGGCTTTGGCAATATTTGTATCCATTAACAGTTCAGCGAGGGGTTATTAGTGTTCAGTATAGAATGGCGCACAACATGTAGTGGTTGAGTAGTCACAAAAGAGGTAATTTTGGTTGGTGCTTCTTGTACAGAGAGAACCCTAAAAACTCTGAAACCAAAGGGTGTAGGAACTAACCCTTATGCAAAGTACAACAGCCAGTCAAGCGCACACAACAATTGTAAGGGTATAGGTGATCAAGGTGAGGTGTTCAAGGATAAGGTCACACACGATGTTCTTTCTATCTTAGTTTTAATTGGTGTATGATTGGTCCTCCTGTCCAGGAGACACCACCGAGAAAGAAAACCAGCCGACACGTGTTTCCTCAGTAAGGGTGTTAACCCAATGACTCTTCAGGGCTGTTAGGGTGTGATATATCGTCGTATCGGGGGACCGGTGATAATTCCAACCTTGTCCTGATCGGGTGTTTCAAGAAAAATGATAGCGGGTCTGCACAAATTGTAATAGACTGAAGGGTACGAAGCTCGTATTAATGGAAAAGGTGGGTAATGCCTTTTGTTCGGATCACGAGCGGCGGTATGCCGAGTAGTAGATGTGCAGGGTATTGCCGGATACAGGAAACACCTGTATTTCTTGAAACACCCGATCAGGACCGGGTTGGAATTATCACCGGTCCCCCGATACGATGATATATCACACCCTAACAGCCCTGAAAAGTCATTAGGTTAACACCCTTACTGACGAAACACGTGTCAGCTGGTTTTCTTTCTTGGTGGTGTCTCCTGGACAGGAGGACCAATCATTCACCAATTAAAACTAATATTTGTATCCATGCTGTTCAACTCTGCGGCTGCTGTGGCTATTTTTTTTTTTAAAAACACAATGATGTGGCCACTGAGTCATTTTCTAGGCATTCGCATGTGTTCAACACAGATGAACGTGCCTGCAAAATGTTGCAGTTGTTTTTTTTATTTTTATTTCCCATGTAGGAAGAATAGGTAAATAAAAAAGGAGTGCAACAGCGCTGTTTTACAATGGGGCACTAAAGTGGCTACTTTTTGTTTAGATTAATAAAGAGGACTGAGTATTGAAGCAGGTTGGGGGAAGAGTGGGCAGAAGCAACAGGGCGGGAGTGGAGAGAAGCAACTCAGTTGATGGAGGGAGAAGCAACACGAGCAAAAGAGACCAACGTGGACCAAGAATGTGAGGGCAAAATAAGCACACAGAGGCAAAAAATGAAACACAAGTGAGGATGGATAGAGAGAAGCACATGATCGAGAGAGAGAAATGTGGACGATGGAAAAAAGCGCACAGGGAGTTTGCTGGAAAACATATGCACTGTCATTGGAGTGCTTAAACAAACAAAAAAAGTAGTTCTCTAAAAGCAAGCAGTGGAAGTATAGAAGTCAACCAGTCAAAGTCAAAGAGATGGTTAAGAGGCTATGCTACATGGGAGGAACACACACAAGGTAGACAGTTGTGAAACAAATAAGAAGCATGCAAAGGAGAGTGACAGTAAAGCTTACCAATGATAAGAAGTGGGTTGGCATATATTGTGGGCATTTAAGCCCACAATGCATGATTCGTAACCAGACATATTGCGTTATCTGGTAAACTTGACATAAAAAGGTTTGTTAATTGAGAAAATGTGTGCAAAGTGTAAATATGAATGCACTGAACAGATTTCGCAGAAAAATGTTTTCATATTTATTGGAGGTTGTTAGAAATTGGGGTCTCTAGTTGGCAGAGGTAAGTACCTTTGACCAAATAGTGGCCCTTGCTTCTAGTCAGGGTAAGGGGGATGCACTCCTAAAATAACCCCTGCTCTCCCCCTTTGGAAGCTTGGCACGAGCAGACAGGTTTATCTCAGAGGCAGAGTGTAAAGCATTTGTGAACACATACAGTTTTACAGTGAAAACACTACAAATGGACACCACACCAGTTTAGAAAAATAAGTAATTTTTATCTAAACCAAAACAAGACTAAACAACAAAAATCCACAATGCATTATTAAAAACAAGGCTTTCAAAAGGTAGAAATAATTCAGTTCAATGCAGGTTGTACATGCAACACTTTTCTGAAAACTACTTTAGATGCGGCAAGCAAAAAAACAAAATGGCCGCAGGGAATGTGAAGCGTCGGTTCCTTACACTCCGGGGAGGTGATGCATGGGCTCCTTACTGTGTGGGGAGTTGATGCGTCTGTTCCTTACTGCGACCC